>NC_046155.1:46296245-46496022 GCF_011064425.1 Rattus rattus
TAAGGTCATCTTCCTGTGCTGCCAGAAGTGACCGTCTCTCATGAACTGGCTCCTGCTGGCCCGTCCTTCCTGACTGCTAGGTGACATCATAGCTAGAGCTTTCATAGCTAGAACGTTTCCACCATGGCAGTTGTCACATGTCACAAACCAAGGCTTTTTCCCTGAGAGCCTGGTGGTCGAGCATTGCCCAGCACGCCACTGTGAGGGCTTCTCCCTCTGACTCTCAGTAGATAGCCACATCTGCCAGGATGGAAACAAGACATATATATATATATATATATATATATATATATATATATATATATATATATGTCGAATGGTACAGTGGAACAAAGCAGATTTCCACTTATTTAGCAAACTTAAAAGCCTTTGATTATGAAAATATTAAAAATGCAATATTAGAAAGTAAACTCTTATCTGTTTCCTAAAGTCAGTCACATTTAGTGTGTGTTGTTGTTGTTGTTTAATTTGTAAAAGACTTATTGACTTATTTTATGTATATGAGCATTTTGCCTACACACCAGAAAATGGCATCAGATCCCATGGGACTGCAGTCATGGATGGTTAACCTCACGTAAGTGCTGGGAATTTAACGCAGGGCCTCCAGAAGAGCAGCGTGCTCTTAATCACCAGCCCATCTCTCTAGCCCTGTTTTGGGGGGTCTATTGGGAGACAAGGTTTCATATATCCTAGGATGGCTTTGAACTGGCTCTCCTGCCTCTGTCTCCCACGTGCTGGGATTGCAGGTGCGTACCACCTGAGGTTTGTTAAAAGTTTCTTTTCAAATGGTACAAGTAGTACAGCCTATTTCAGCTTTCATAGTTCATTCAGTATGTTTCATATTTGTGTTCGTTGGCAGCGTTTAACAGATCCTTGTAGAAGATGCACCTCTAAATAGAAACGACCCTTTACTCTAACATCGCACAGGAGCGTTACATGGGAGCAGCCTCAGGTACAGATGACACAAGGAGGGAGGAATAGCAAGAATCACCATTTCTGAGGCAACATTTGGCTTCCTCTAGAGCAGTGCTATGCAGCAGTCTGTCAGCAGAAGCTGTGGGGGCTCTGTGTGATCCCCAGCTGGGCTGTTGTTAGGGAAGGTGGACTGTGTGGTTAATCAGCCCATTGTTCCACAGAAGCCGGTTAGGAGTCTGTGGGACCCAGTTATCCTTCCTGTCTGTCTCTCCACCAGACTTTCGCAGTTCCTTAACATTGGGGATGAGTCTTACTTACGTTTGTGTCTTACTCCTTAGTGCTCAGTGCAGTGCTTGGGCGACACTGAATGCTCATCAGAGATAGCTGTAGAGGGACTCTGTGGCAGGTGCCGTAGACCGAGCATCCTCAAGTGAGCATCTGTGCAAGTGTCAGGGTTGGGAGAGTCAGCACGTGTAATTGACCCTGTCATAGAGTTTCCTTCTTCACGATCCTTGGTCTTTTGAGTTTTTCTCCACTGTGTCCTGACTTCCCTGACTGTCCTGTGAATTTCAAGTGCAGCCATTACCAAGTTTTCTGACAGACACAAGAGCAAACGTGCTGCAGGTTTGTTGACATGGTGCTCCCCATACAGGTCGGAGTCCTGGGGGATGCAAAGAGCTTCCCTCCCTCTTTGCTCAAGAGCTTGCCAATGGGAACTGAAGGCTTCTTTTTCTTCAAAGGAAACACGAGAATGGCAGTGACCATACATGCTTCCTTCATGGCTGCCCTCCCTACCGCCTCATCCACCAAGCAGGAACAACTACCTCTAGAGGGGAGATGGGAGGAAGGACATCCTCCACAGCCCATGGGACCCACCTAGCTGCAGAGCTGTGGTTCTGAGAAACTGAACCATTTATAGAGTTGTTAGCCAAGACAGCCTCAAAACACTTTCCTCAGACTGAGAGAATGCTCAGGTGGTCTAAGGGTGGCCCTCGATCAAAGCTTGTCATTAGACTTCTAAAGAAGCTAACTGTGACTGAATAACCCGACCCCATGTCTTGTTTCTGTAGACACTGGGAGAGTATCATTTCCATTTGATGTGACTTTTAGCTTTCAGACCCTGGAAAAGGTTCATCAGGAACCCAGTCATTATCATCTGGGAAACTCTTCTGTGTGCCAGTCTCCATGTCAGACCCTCTCTGTTTCCAGAGTAAACGTGGAGTTTGTCTCAGCTCTCCCGGTGACTGGAGTGAGAGGCGTGGGAGGGTAAATGACTTGCTCTCAGTTGCTCAGTGTGGATCCACACCCAGCCCTGTCTAATTTTAGAGTTTCAACTTGTCATCATGAATGGTGTTCTCTGGGGGCCTGTCACACATATTTGAACTCTAAAAAATGTGACATTTTTGGTGTGGGATCTGTGACCAAAGACATGCTATCTTCTGGTTGCTAGGCCAGGAACCAGGGTGGTGTCCTGCTGCCTGCTCCTCCACGGCTTGTGACAGGTGGTTGCTTTGAGGGAGGCAGATCTTTTTGCGAGGATCTCTATATAAGCAAACGGACACTGAGTCCTTCTGACCATTCACATGCTTATTTTTGCTCATTTGTTTGGTAAAGTAAATACACATCTTTTTCTGCTTGACAGCCTGTCCTATTTAAATATTAGAGTCTTGAAGTCCAGGCCAAATTCATGTTGTGTATTTAAGAAGACAATGAAAATTCTTTGAAGATATTCTCAACCTCAACAGGAAGGAGCCTAGGGTTTGACTTTCTACTTGTTTCCAGACTGCCTCCATCTGGGGACAAATGCTATTTTAACTTGTGTAGAATTTGGTGCCAGAAGTTAAAATCATAAAACCTGCACAATTAAATTAGGGAATGAATGCCTGTTTATGTACAAGACCTGAGATTAGGTAACAATTGGTCAGTCTTCTGGGAAACAGTTGCTAAATTTACAGTGAATTGACAGTCCCTCACTGGCCTTATTTTTAGTATTGTATTCCAGGAAGAAAAGGTCTCTTCTTAAGACAAGGTCTCACAAGGTGAACACCACCTTTCCATTCCTTGATATTGATTCACCACGTGCTGAGAACTGTAGATACCAGGCACTCTGCTAGTCTCCAGCGCTGGAACCATTAAAGTGAACCCTGTCAGTAAGGATTTCAGAGGCTTGAAAGAGATTTCCCTAGAGGAGAGGAGTGACTGTGGGGTAAGGAATGCTGCTCTGCAGGGCCACTGCGCCCACCTGGTGGTATGGTGAGGTTGTAAGCCACCAGGGAGACAAGCCATGTGAACTGTGTCTTTGAAGAAGACTAGGTATAAAGGAACCAAGGGGAGGCCCATATTTGCCACAAAGAATAGGGTATCTAGGTTCAGGAGCTACAAGAAGTGCACCTTGGGTGGAACAAGAAGGTTCTAAGACAGGGTAGAGAAGCCTCTCATGCCCGGTGTTGCAGGGCACGGAGTGCATTGGAATCCTAAGTGGAAGGGGAAACCATGGTAGAACAGCAGAGAAGGCACGTCCATTCATTCTTGCTTTCAGAGAGACTATGGTAGCAGAAAGATGCTTTGAGGAGATAGCCTGAAGTTTGAAAGTTGACTCAAAAGGGCTATGGCAGCTTGGGAGAAGACGTTGGAGGCTTAGAGCCAGAGCACCGGTTCTCACAGAGGGATCGTGAAGTCAGGTGTTACTTGAAGGGAGGTGGTTACCTTCAGAACATAGTTGTGTGAGGGGCAGTAGTAGGTCACAGCAGGATAAAACCGGAAGGACACAGAGGGAGGGCAGTTGAGCATGCCAACTCACACGTGGTTCAGAGGGAAGGATTGTAAGTGGAGGGATGGATTGGTAGCTTTGAACATGTTGGATTCAGGATCCCCGTGGGACAATTAAAGATGACTGAGCATAAAGATTTCCCTTAATTTGTTTACTCTTTTCGCAGGTTTTACTAGGTAGCCCATCCCAAATGCTGGGATTATATGCATAAACCACCATGCCTGGCTAGATGGATTGGGGGTGGGGTTCATGTATCCCAGGCTAGCCTTGAGCTTAATATATAGCTGAGTTTAACCTCGAGCTTCTGATTTTCCTGCCCTCATCTCCTGCGTGCTGGGATATAAACGTGTCACTACCCTGGGTTTGTAGATGGAACACTTTCATGTGTAAAGTCTGTAAGGTTGGGCTGCAGATGATGACGTATAGGTCTTCAGAGTTCCCAGCCTGTGCTCTGCCTACCTCTATTGTAGCTATCTAATTAGCACATGTCAGAAGTACATTTACTAGGAAATAGATAGCACTCACATGAAAGACACACAGCGCTTGAGCTGCTCTAGTGCCCTGGGAAGGGCTCTGGAAGATATGTTCATGTGATTGTATGTCTTTACAAAACATGGAAGCCTGATCTTTAACGGTCAGTCACAGTTATTTGTCCCACCCCAAGTTTTTTTCTTTGTCCTTCTATGCGGTGCTGATGCAGGGAACCCAGGCATTCCGATGGTCTGGCTGTGAGGAAAATTAAACCAGGATGCACTTGGTGTGAGCAGAGTGGGGTCTGCCCATGTGTCGGCCACCACTCAGATGTTTAGGTATTGCTAGCCTGGTCATGCCAGAGGAGTGACATCCAGAAGTGGCCTGCTACTGGGCCACCCTATGAGGTTTACATCATAAAGGAGCAGGACCCATCTCTTACTGGAATGTGGGTTGTGTCCAAGGCCTCTGGAGTTGGGATCATTCAAGCAGAAGAGTGTATCATGTGCTAAGCCAAAACCTGGGCAGTAGAAAAACTTCGACTCAGCTTGAGATTGGTTCAAACATCAGCCTGACAGATGCAGAACTCTTCCTGGGAAACTCAATCCCAGAGAGCTGGGAAGCGAAGTAACAGGCAGAAGCAGAATCCAAAGACACCGGTGCCTTGGCTACAGGCAACAGGTGTGCAGCCTGTCGGGAGGCTGGCGAATGCTGTCAGAACTCCCTGCTTAAGTATGAATCGGGAAGTGTTCCTCCCACAGACATTAGTTCTGCCCTATTTCTGGGCTCAGATGCATAACTGCAGAGTTTCAAGAGACATTCCAAGGCAGGAAGTGGGAGGCACATTGAGCTGTCTGTCACAACTGAGTTGTCTACTTGTGGGGTTTGATGAGTGCAGAACGAGTCCACACTGAGTTCAGTGTGCAGCTGAACACCTTGGTGAAGGAGAGAGGCTGAGAGCTCTGAAGAGACTCCTTAGGGGCGTTACACGACTAGCCAGGCACGGTGGCCCATGTGTGTAATCCCAGGACTCGGGGAACAGAGGCATGTGGATCAGGGGTTCAAGGCTCCACAGCAGGCCAGAGGCCACTCTCAGGACTCTCACACTCAGAGGACCACCAGTCTCTAAAGACAAGGCTTTCCGTAACTGGTGAGGTTCGGTGCACACTGAGTCCTAATCCAAATAAGCAAATTATGATTGCACCCACAGTCTCCATGTTCTTCTTGTGGGACTCACTCTGAAGGACACAACTTGTCTGTTTAAAGCAAAATACCATTGGTTTTTCCCTATAGTTTTTCTCTTTTTTTTTATTGGTTATTTTATTTATTTACATTTCAAATGTCCCTTTCCCGGTTTCCCCTCTGCAAGCCCCCTACCGTATCCCCTCTCTCCCCTGCTTCTATGAGGGTGCTCCCCCACCCACTTGCCCACTTCTCCCTCACTGCCCTAACATTTCCCTATGCTGGAGCATCGAGCCTCCAGAGGACCAGGGGCGTCCCTCCCACTGATGCCAGATAAAGGCATCCTCTGCTGCATTGGCTGCTGGATATTGTCCCCAAAGCTTGGCATAACTGTGATACAACTCACAGACACTCATAGACCATATGAAGCTCAAGAAAGAAGACCAAAATGGGGATGCATCAGTCCTTCTTAGAAGGGGGAACAAAATAAGTATATAGAGGGAGGGGAAGGATCTGGGAGGGAGAGAGGAGAGGAAGGAAAAAGGAGGGCAGGATCAGGTATGGGAGGAGACAAGGAGAAGTACAGAGGGGTCAGGAAATTGAACAGAGGAATGTAGCAGTGGGGGATGGGGAACTGGGGGTAGCCACTAGAAAGTCCCAGATGCCAGGGAAGCAAGAGGTTCCCGGACCCAGTGGGGATGACATTAGTCAAAATACCCAGCAAAGGGGGAGAGAGAACCTGTAAAGAGGCCATATCCAGAAGTTAGCACAGCCCCTGGTTGAGGGATGGGGCCACTCAAAAATATTAATCCAGAATTGCTCCAGTCTAAAGGAAATGCAGGGACAAAAAGTGGAGCAGAGATTGAAGGAAAGGCCATCCAGAGACCACTCCACCTGGTTTTTCTAAGGATGTATAGATAACACAAAAGGGAACATTCTCTGAATAATGTAGGTTTTTTTTATTATATGTAGGGTAATTTCCATAACTACTTATTGTTTAATGTTTTGTTTTTTTAAGAGTTAAAATACTTACATAGATGTACTAGTACTTTTTAGACCAGGCTTCCATTGGCGAACACAGGGGAATATGTATGTATGTATGTGTGTGTGTATGCACGCCCACATGTTTAGAGCATAATATATAATCCCCCTTACCTTTCTTCCCTCTAAACCTTCTCATGCACCTCTCCCAACTCTTTCAAATTCATAGCCTTTTTCTTTGATGTTACATATGTGTGTACGCATGTGTGTGTGTGTGTGCGCGCGCACATGTGCACTCACATGCATGTGTGCAATACAACCCTATTCAGTCTGTGTAGTCTTGCTTGCATATATGTTTTCAGGGCTGGCCATTTGGATTGGCTGACCAATGGTAAGCTCTTCCCCCCGGGAAGGCTGTTTCTCCCACTTCAGCATTCCTTAGTTGTCTGTAGTTCTTTGTCTAGGTTTGAGGCCTTGTGCCCTTGGCCCCTTCCACATTAGCATGTCTGTTGGTGTCATTCAAGTTCAGATCATGTTTAGCCAACCGTGTTGGTGAGACATCATGGATGTAGCTTCTCTGACATTTCTAGGAGACACAAGGTCACAGCAAGCCTCCTGTTCCTTTGACACTGACCATCTTTCCATTCCTTTTTCCACAGTGACCCCTTCGGTGCAGGGGCTGTGCTATAGATGAATCAGTTGGGACTGGGCGCCACAACTCTGTCTTTTGATCAGTTATGGTTTCTGTAATGCTCTCTGTCTGTTGCAAGGAGAAGTTTCCTTGACAAAGGGTGAGGACGACACTCTAGGTTGTCTTCTGACCTCCACACATGCTGCAGCATGTGCTCACCTGCGTTCATGCACGTGACCATGCACACATGCACACATGCACACATGCACACATGCACATACTATAATGGGCAAATTAAAGTGTGTTTAAATTGAGTTGGAGGAGATGGCTCAGCTGGTAAAAGGGTTTGTGTTCAGTTCTGACGCCTGAGTCTGATTCCCCAGGGCAGATAGGACTGACTCCTGCTATGGCAGAACTGGCAAAACCATTTGGAGAAGGAATGAATTGCTATGGCTCAAGGTTTTGGGGGGCTCAGCCTGGGGATACTTATCCCCATTGCCTCTGGGCTTCTGGTGACACAACATAGCTGGGGCTCACCTCATTGTCAACAAGAAGCACAGAGAGCAGGAGGAAGGGGCCAAGGACAGATGTTGCTTTAGAGTACATACTGCTGGGGCCGGGGACACATGCCAGTGGTTACGAGTGCTTTCTGTTTATCCTGAGAAGCTAAGGTTGATTTCCAACATTCACATTGAGTGACTCAAGACCACCTGTAACTCCAGCTCCAAGGGATCTAACCCTCTCTTCTGGCTTGGAGGGCACTTGCATACATGTTCACCCATGTGGGACACACACACATTCACAGAGGAGTGAATACAAAATTTAAAGCCTGGTATATGGATTTTTTTTTTTTTTGTCTCAGCACTTGGTAGCCAGAGGGCAGGAAGATCTCTGTAAGCTCAGGGGCAGCTAGGGCTACGTTTGAGAACCCATCTTTTGAGAGTGAGTGTGTGTGTGTGTGTGTGTGTGTGTGTGTGTGTGTGTGTGTGTGTGTGTGTGTGTGTACTCTTTAAGTAAATTCCATGTCCTGCTTCCACTGATTCCCATAACTCATCAGATTATGACTTCACTAGTGGGTTGGTCCATCAGTGAGATCAACATATCACGATCCAGTCACTTCCCAAAGCCCATCTCTGCACAGTGCTGCACCAGGGACCATGCCTTCAACACAGCATTTTGGGGAACATTTAAGATCCCAAGCATGCTTTTGGGTGAATTTTAAGATACACTGGAGGGATAGGCAAGGCAGTAGAATGGTGGGGACAAATGGTAAAGGGGTTTATAGTAGAAAATGTTGGGTTTTAAAACTCACTGAATTACACTTTTTTTTTCTTCTGTAACAATGAAGTGTTTGAGGTTTCTGGGGACAGGAAGCCAAAGAGTGTCATGCCAGGGTTTATTTTAATCACGACAATGAGGAAAACCTTGAAGTGCTTCACCCACCCTGGTTTTCAAGTTTATCATATGCACAAGATTTGCAGAAGTGATGACCACATTAGATAAGATTTTTGGATTTGGGTCCCCGTATCAGCAATGAGGTGGTCCTGCAATAAAGGCTGTTGAGAAGAAAAAAAAAGAAAAAAGATTTTTGGATTTGAAGAGTTTTTCTTTCCAAAGCCAGTATTCAGCGACATTTTAAAAGAAGGTTGATGTCTCCTTCCCTTTGTGTTATAAAGTGGTAGGGACAGCAGATTAACTACTTAGGGACACAGTAGCACTTTCAACCTTGTTGCAAACCCCATTCACCTGGAAGGACTTTTCAAAAGGGAAGACCCCAGTAAGGAAAATGCCAGGGTTACAGGCAAACACAACCACGCTTGGTGACTGTTCCTTTTAAGCCAATTTAAAAAGAATTAATGGCTTCCTTTTCTAAAATGTCCACTGTTAGGCACACGTATGGTATGGTTTGGTATTCAATATTCTTTTGGTTTTTGTTTATGGTCCTGGGGATTGAACCTAGGACCTCATGTATACTAGGCAAGCACACTACCACTGAGCCATAAACCCAGCCCTGGGGTACAATATTAATGAGCATACTGTCTGTGCCTAGGTAATTTTGATCTGCTGTGAAATATCACAGCAGAACCCATCTTTATGCATGAAGCTATAATTACATGTCTTACTTTTACTGTAGAACAAGAGGTTAGTTGATATAAAAATGTGCAGCTCATAAAGTCCTAAATGATTATCAGCCTGAAAACGAAAGCTCAAGGAAGTAATAAGGGTCATAAGACTGACGCCAGTGGAAGTCCACTCTTCCTGACAATCCGTTATCAGCCGTGTTGGACTATCACTAGTCTGTTGGATGCTTACCTTCCCAGTGTACCCGGCCCCCTTCATCTTCTTGACCAGAGATATAAGTCTGAAGGAAAGACAAAGATAGATTCCTTGGCTTTAAAATGAACCCCCCAGTTCTACGGAAGGACCACCTGTCTCTTGGGAAAGATGAGAAGGTTCCCATCATCCCAGCTCAAGAGCCATCTTTTGTCTTAGCCATATTTTCCATTACTGATCATTTACTAGGAAAACATTCCAGTGCGTGCTACGGACCACCAAAAAAGATGAAGTGGAGATGCTCGACATGCCTCACTATTTATAAGAACATATTTCCCCAAAAGATGGGAAAGTCCAAGTCTTTAAATACTCAGAGAAAGAGGGAAATAATGGAAAAACTCTGCAGCCTCTGCCCTGGTGGTTCCTGGGACTTCTCACAAATCATTTGGATAGGCTCTTAAGCAAGTCTCGTAGTGACTGGAATTTTCTATTAATTACTTCACTTTGGGTTCCCGGCTAAAGTCTCTGGCCACAAGACTGAAGAACAAGCAAAAGAGAGACCAAGCTGCTGGTGGTGTAGGAATGTGAGCCCCTCTGTGGCTAATGGCTGGGTCTCTACCTGGAGGGCAGGCTTAAGGTTGAAAATACTGGGATAGCAGTGAGTGACTTGGCTTCTTGTGGTCCAGGTTACCCGTATGTTTGGAGCGGGTCCTTTACTCTCGCTTTGTCAGCTCTTTCCACTGGGTCATTCACTGAGTGCATCTGGCCATGTGGCTTCACACAGTCACTGTCTGCACAGGTGATGGATCTGTTGCCCATCCTTGGCATTGGGACATGAGCGCTTAGGTTGAGTTTGACTTTGGCATCTGCTTGACATATCTCTCTGTGATACAGGCCCCGAGTCTGTCAGTCATGGGTCAGCCAGAGAAACAGAACCAGCAAGAGATACAGGTGCCCACGCACTTAGCTGGTTTCATGGCTGTCTAAAAGTCCAAAATGAACAGAGGAAGAGAAGGTCATCTTGCAGGCTGGAACCCACAGGCACCATTGGAAGCTGTCTTCAACAGGTAGAATGTCTTCTGTCCTTCGTAAGGCCTTCTTCTGGCTTTTTTTTTTTCTTTTTTTGTTCTTTTTTTCGGAGCTGGGGACCGAACCCAGGGCCTTGAGCTTCCTAGGCAAGTGCTCTACCACTGAGCTAAATCCCCAACCCCCCTTCTTCTGGCTTTTAAGGGCTTCCAACTGTTTCAACCAGGCTTACACAAAATAATCTCTAAAAATTAGTATAGAGCGTCTTCACATCCATAAAATCTCTTCACCTAGGACTGAGGCTCAGTCAGTGAAGCACTTGCCAAGCACACATAAGAACTTGAGTACAAATCCCTTCTCCCACTCACATCACTGGGGGGTTCCAGGCAGGTGCTCTACCAATGGGCACCCCCAGCTCGTAGGTTAGCACTTAACTTCTTTAGGGTTCTTCAATTTGGCACCCTGAGAGAAGCCATGGAGAAGCTGTCAGCAAAATTAGTACTTCCACAGGGGTACCTCTGTAAACACTGGAGGGTGGGGGAATCAAGGCTCAGGACTCTGCTACTCTCTAAAAGGACTCCTGTGTCCTTTCAACCAGGGAAGCAAGATTGGCTAATTTTGTCAGGATTAGACCCTTTTATTCTTGGGTGTTCACAGATTGCATGCAGTCAGGTACATCTGTAGTTCTAGATGCTCAGGAGGGGCCAGCTTGGCCAACATATTGAGACCCTAGCTCAAAATAAGGTTTATATGACACAAATTCTTGTGATTGGAAGATAAACTTTTCCCAGCTTTTTATTTACTTATTTTTCTTGAGACATGGTCTCACTATATAGCTCTGGCTAGCCTGGAACTCATTATGTAGACCAGGCTGGCCTCAAACTCACAGAGATCCACCTGCCTTTGCCACCCGAGTGCTGGGATTAATGGTGTGCATTTCTATGCCTGGTAACTTCTTTTTTCTCTTTCTTTTCTCTTCTTTCCTTTCCTTTCCTTTTCTTCTTTAAGGTTTAGAAGCTAAAAGTTAAAAACCATGGCCAGTGGAAGCCAAGCATTTATTTCATCAAAGAAAAAGTGTAGTTCTCTCAGAGCAGACATGGCAGTGTACATCCATAGTCATGGCACTGGGGAAGCCAGAACAGGAGGATTGCCCTGAGTCTGAGATCAGCCTGGAGCACGATATGAGCGTGTTTCAAAGCAGAAAAACCCAAAGCAAAAGTGCACTGGGAAGATTCCCTGCGGTGAGGGTGTTCTGCAGGGATGCTAGCATCTGCTTGTTATATCTGCCCAGTGTTGCAAGATGTTACAGTTGGGGAAAGGGGTTAACACATGTGGGGCCAGGAATAATGTGTAGGGGTTATTTCTTGTAGCTTTGTGAATATATAGTTGTGTCAAAATTAAAAATGTAATTAAGCAATGCAGAGTCTGGAGACACAGCCCTGTTGTATAGTGAGTTGGTAGAGTGCTTGCCTAGCACACAGGAAGCTCTGGGTCTGATTGATTGCCAGCATGAATAAAGCCAGGTTGGCACATGCCTGCAATCCCTGGACTTGAGAATCGGGAAATTGGGAATCGGGAGCTCAGGGTCATCCTTAGCTATGTGGAGAAGTCAAGGCTAGCCTGGGGTTAAGTAAGTCTTTGCATAAAAAAGAAACAGAACAAGGAGCAAGAACAAGATGCACATTCATTTTCTAGTATGTCTTTTAAAAGCATTCATGCTTCTTTGCTGGGTACGATAGCAAGATATCCTAGCACTGAAGAGACTGAGGCAGGAAGACCAAGGGTTTAAGGTCTGGGCTGGAGAGATGGCTCAGTGGTTAAGAGCACTGACAGCTCTTCCAAAGGTCATGAGTTCAATCCCCAGCAACCACATAGTGGCTCATAACCATCTGTAATGGCATCTGATGCCCTCGTCTGGTGTGTCTGAAGACAGCAACAGTGTACTCATACACATAAAATAGGTAAATAAATATTTTTTAAAAGTTTTTAGGTCATTCTTGTTTATATAGTAAATTCAGGTCTAGCCTAGACAGTGGGATCTTGTCTCAAAAAACCTTTGTTCTCTTAAGACATCTGCCTACAGCTAGTCCTGTAATCCAACTGAAAAAATATAACTCAAAATGAAGGAACATAGGGAATATATACCTTATATATAACTTTATGATACATTATAATTATAAAATGAAGCTATAATGATCAGAGCCCTGAGTACCTGCAGTCATGTGGCCTGCAGTCTTTGAATTACACTGTCACTTCAATTTCGAATGTTTTCTTGCAACTTTGCACATCTGCATGTGCTTGCTCCAGTTCTCTGAATAAGACACAAGAACCTAGAAACACATGGTCCAGATCCCGAGTACCAGTAGCATGGCGGCACACACCAGTAATCCAAGTGCTTGGCGAGCACAGACAGAATCAGGAATTCAAGGGCACCCTTGGCAACACGCTAAGATACAGGGAAGGTAGGGCTACTTACGATTCTGACTCAAAATGTCCCCAACGTTCAAGAGATTTAAATAAATTTGTGATTTATAGAGTCACTAACATGCTAAGAGTTTGCATGCATGTATGTGTGACAGAACTTCTGTTCTTATTATATAGAACTTTTCACGGGGAAGTAAAATTGAACCACTCATTTTGAAAACAGTTTTTAAAAATCTACAACCAATCCTTTTAAACCTTGTCTTGAAAGATCTCTTGAGACCTGGGGTGTCGTTTCATGGCAGAGTGTTTGCTTGGCGTGAGTGAAGCCCTGTTCCATACCCAGCACCACACATTCACAAAAAGAAGCTTCAACTTGAAGGCCATTTTCTATTTCTCCAGTAATTTTCGGGTCATAAGATTCTGTGTTGAACAGGGAGGAGGGGTTCATGCTCTGCTGCAGGGTTAGGACACAGGTATTTATGAGAACTGGTGGGCCTTTGAGTCCGTCTGAGACGCGGCAGTGTGGTGGGTCGAGCCCTGGCAAGAATGATAAGAAGCTTCAACTCGAAGCTGTCCATGGTGTGCTGTGCCTACAACTGCCCAGACAGTTGTGGAAAGGATGTCTCTGCTGTTTCTCCTCAGTTTTTTGTCTCTTTTGAGGGGGCTTTTTTCCGGGGTGCTAGGGATCCAACTCAGAGCATGCATTGCCATTGAGGCCCAAGGCCTGCTTCTCTTAAACGTGATCGCTCGGTCAGTAGCCATGGCCCTGATCTCAAGTGCGGCTCCCACAGTTAAAGGATAGGGGTAGACCCAGCCACTGAAAACAGTAGGTACCACCTACCCTGCACTAGCAGAAAGCTCGGATCTCTAACAACTGCACGGTCTTATCAGAGGTAATATCTGTGCCACGTAAACCTGCATCCTCATTGAAGCTGCACTGACAGCCCAGGCCTCACTGGGAATATGTCCCTGGCTATGTGTGGAGGCATTGCCCTGCGAGGAGGTTTGGACAGCCACTTACTCATCAGCCTTTGGGACTTTTGGAAATAGTAATGCTTTTGGTAAAGGGGGGCTTTTGTGTCCCAGAATAGTAGCAGCTCTCATCATTTAGACCCAGCGATTTCTATATACAGCAAGCACTTCTATATATACACACACACATTGTTTATGGAACACTATTTTAAGATCCGTGTCACAGTTTTCTGGTTACTTTATGGTGGGAAAATTCAATTGGAAAAAATGTACTTAGCTCTAGCGGGGACGGTAAGGTAAAATAAGCACTTAAAAAAACCCATGAAGTTTGCCGTTTTATTTTTACTTCAGCCTTAAGAGTACAGAAGTAGTTAGCTCCATAAATGATATTTACCCCACATTCCTTCTCTTCCGTCAGGTTAAGCCACTGCAGCTCCTCTTGTGATATCAGAACAACCACCATAGCAGGCTGTGGCTCTGCAAGGCACCTGGAAGCCTGCCTCTGTGTGTTTGGTAGAAAAACCTGAGGAAGTTGCTTTGTGTGAGTTGTACGTCTTGCATTTGAGGGTTTTTCTCTGAGTCTCTGCATCGGTCGCGTTGAGGGGGAAATGGGTAAGGAAGGAGCCCGTTCTACCCTATCCAGAGTGACGCCGCTTGAGAGCCAGGAGTGGCTGTGGCAGGGCAAGAGGGCACTGAGGCAGTGAGTGAGGAGTTGGGGTCCTGTGGTTGTTGGCCACTTCAGCTTCGCTCCTGTTCTGTGTAGAGAATGAGCATTGGGCCCCGTGCTGTGGAGAGGGGTGGGAAGTGAGGCCCTCACAGGCGAGAAGTGAACCTCAGTGGAAGGCAAGAGTGTTTCCACGTGGGGGAAACGGAAAAGCGCCCTAATACACGTAGGTAGAGTTATAAAGTGAGGGTGATATTAAAGAATTAAAAGCCCAGGACGGCTCACAAACTACAGTCTGCCCACCTAAGGTGTCCTGGGTGATGGAGGACTCTTACCCTCTACCCACATTTGTAGAGAGGCCTCTGTCTGTACGAAAACCTTGGTGGACCTCCTCTAAGACGCCTGCCCACCCACCAGGGCTGGATGGAGCCTGCCGACACCTCAGTTGTGCGTTCTCTGTGGTCCTGTTGTGGTCTCTGTGAAGACTTCCCACCACTCTTCGTCAGGGCTTCATCCATCCCCACCTGTCCCTCTTGCATTCAGAATTCAGAGTTAGGAGCTGTAACTAGTGTGTAACTAATGGTCCGCACTCCGAGACCTTAGTGACCCCATATCTTGCTCTCTTTGACTGACTGCAGGGTCAATGATTCTAAACAAGGAACCTATGGCGTTGTCTTTCGTGCAGCTGTCTACCTGTCCCCAGTATCGCCCTTGATTCCCTGGAGCTAGAAATGTACCAGGTTGTCTGGCTTTGAGGTCAAGTGAGTATGGCTGGTACAGTGTGGCTCCCTTCCTTAACAGCCTGTCCCTGCATTTTGGATGGCAGAGTTTGTTAGTAGTATGATCACCCCGCACTTTGTGTCCATCTCCTTGGTCTTCCGAGGATCTGTCACTCTTGTAACAGATGTCACCTACCTCCTGACATTGGAGAACAGCAGAGCTTCCACACAACCTCTCTGGTTCTCTCTCTTTTCTGGTATTGGTTTTTCTGGGCCTGACACACACGAGCCAGCATTATCTTACAAAGCCTTGGGCGGGTCTCTGCCCAGATCCACCTGACCCATTCTAGTTAGCTCTGTCATTGTCTGCTAGTCCTGGCGTTTGAATTCTCTGAGTCTCCACCTGACGTCTTTGGGTGTGGCCTGGACAGGACCTTCTTCTCTTTTATCCTCCACCTTACATTCCTGGAACTCAGGAGTTTCTGTGAAAACAGCAGTGACAAGTTGGTTTGAGCTGACCCTGAAGTAGTGGGTCAAGAGGTGTGGGAGACATTGGGAAACTGAGAATAAATGTTTTTTATTAGTAATACGCACAGTAGAAACCAAAAAGACAAATGCACAATACATTTAAAATTTATATCTCGGTATATATGTCTGTGTATATATGTACGTATGTATGCATGCATGCATGCATGAATGTATGTATGTATGTATGTATGTATGTATGTATGTATGTATGTATACACATATGGGCATGTAAGTGCCATAGTACACATGTGGAGGTCAGAGGACAACTTGTGGGCATTGGTCCTTTGCTTCCACCATGTGGGTCTCAGATCCAACCCAGGTCTTTAGGCTTGGCCATGAGTGCTGTTACCTTCTGGGCCGTCTTGAAGGCTGAGGATGGTGACAAGAGAGCAGGCAGAGGGAGGAGGTACTGGTGTGACAGTCAAGTCTCTGGTTGCACTGTGCATGGTGAGTAGAGTGTCCACCCAAACCTTCATTCGCTGTCACCATCATCCTGTCCTGCCCCTGCCCACTGCCCTTGCTCACTTGGAATGTGAAGTAGCTTCCTGTCTGGCCTCGCTGCCTCCACCCTGCCCCTGTGCCCTTCTCCATCGGCTGCTCAGGACCATCACCACAGCAGCCATGATGACTGAGATACCATGGAGATCACACCCTTTCTGCTCAGGGCCTGCAGGGCCTCACCATCCCAGAGTGAAGGCTGAAGTCTGTACTGTGGTGTTAACTTTCCTCACTGCTGTGACCAGATACCTGACAGAGCACAACTAAAAGGAAGGGGGATTGTTTGGGCTCATGGGTTTGAGGGAACTTCCTGTTAGGGAAGGCATGGCAACAGATGGTGAGGTGACCATCACATTGTGTTTACATTCGAGAAGCAGAGGTTGATGAGCACTGGTGCTCAGTATGCGCAAGGCATGAGACACACACAAACACATATACACACATGCACACACACACTCGCACACACACACTTTATACAGTAGGGAACCCTGGCTTGTGGGATGGTCTTCCCTCCCTCCTTCCCTCCCTCCCTGTAACCTCATAGACAAGCCCAAAGGTGTATCTCCCACGTGATTCTAAATCAGTCAAGTTGATAATGACGGTAGCCATCTGACTTGTTTTACTGTAATGCCCCTGCCCTGCCTCTTAACTCCTTCTCCCTGCTGGTTCTCCTTCCCCCTGCTCCAACCACACTGGCCTTGTCTTCTTCCTTCAGCCCATGAACAGCCATCCCCTGTCAGGGTCCCTGTTGTAGTCTCCTGGGGCCCTCACTTTTTGCCTGGCAGGAAGGCCTTCCTCCATCCATGCTGTGTTACATGCAACTCCACCACTTTTCCTCTCCTCACCACACACAAAGCCCAGTCCCTTGTGCCTTTTGTTTATTTCTCTTAGCGTCTGCATTCCTACTAGAATGTTCCTTGAGAGCCAAAGCTTTGTTCTGTTTCCTGTGGAGTGGCCCAGACGTTTAGTACGGTCTGCTGAATGAGTGAGTGAACTAACGCATGTGACTGTTGAGTTCTTGACACTTAGAGTATTTAATGACCTGTGTGTGTGTGTTCTAGGCAGATCTCTCCTGACCAGTCTGCTCCCTTGTTGTAGATCAGATTAAACCCAATGCTCACGATATTTAAAGTGTGTTGACTTCCTTGACTAATGTCATCTAGTTTCCTTGGGAAATCTTTTTTTTTTTTTTGAAGATTTATTTACTTTTATGCACACTGGTGTTTTTGCCCGAAGTGTTCAAGGGTACCAAATCCCCTAGAACTGGAGTTACAGACAGTTTTGAGCTGCCATGTGGGTGCTGGGAATTGAACCCAGGTCCTCCGGAAGAGCAGCCATCTTGACCGCTGAGCCATCTCTCCAGCCTTTCCTTGGGAGATCTTAACTGCAGCCATTAAATTCTATTTCCCATCTCAGGTTGTTTATTAGTACTGTGGGAGCAAGCTCGGGCTTTAGAGAACACTCATTTGTTTTATCATTAGTCCCATAGAGCAGACTCTTGGGAACTTTATTGATTTCTGTTTATTGAGTTCCTACTGTGGCTTTGTTAGGAGGCCTGCCAAGCAGCTCATTCGCTCTGTCCTTGGTGAGCAAGGGAGCAGTGACGTCCCATGCTGGCAGTAATGGCGAATCTGGAATGGCCAGCTTGTTTCTCTTTACAGAATTGCCTATTTATTTACTTCCTGCCCTGAGTCATGTCTGCAGACTCCACAGGCTCCCCTCGCCTTGTGCTCAGATCGTTAGGTCTTTCTGACTACTGGATGTCATTTTTTTTATTAGTACAGCTGTGTGCGCTTGTTCCCAGTTTGGTTCTACTTCAGCCACCCCCTTGGCTCTTTTCCCCAGCTGTTTCAGTTTGTCTACTGCTGAATTTCACGTCACTGCCAGCAACGCAGAAGAGCAGAGGCGGCTGTCTGTTCACCAGGCAGTGGGTGACACATACACTTGTCAGCCTAATCCTGTTGAGTGTTGACATCGGTGGATGATCAAAATACAGATGTTATCTGACGCTGAATGTTCGGGTCTAGCAGCACACAGATGTGGTGACCTTATCACTCTGGGCTGGCTTACCCGTCCACGGAGAAGACACAAATAGGGAACTGATACACAGGGCAAGGGAACAGAAATTTGGCCCTCATTCTACATTCTTGG
The DNA here is from genome assembly GCF_011064425.1 of Rattus rattus. NCBI lineage: Eukaryota > Metazoa > Chordata > Mammalia > Rodentia > Muridae > Rattus > Rattus rattus. The sequence continues at coordinate 46,314,452 of NC_046155.1, forward strand.
CATTACCGGGTCTAGCTCATGGTGAAGACTAGCTTCTTCTTCAGTCCCACCTGTGTGGGGCTCTGCCGTGGGTCCGTGCAGTTGGGAGCCATACGCTGATGACTGTGAAGCCCTGTGTGTTGATAAAGGCTCGTTAGGTTTTCCCTTTCACACTGCTTTGTTGTCCCATTTAAGGACCCAGCTAGGAACCCAGAGGTTCTACAGAACAGTTAAAAGTAGCTGAAATACTGTAATACCTTATATCTGGGCCTAAGAAGGCCTCTCAAGCCCTCATGCCAGCAATTTGTGCCTTTTTTTTTTTTTTTTTTTTTTTGAGACAGGATTTCATGTAGCCCAGGCTAGCCAGAAGCTCTATATGTAGCAGAGGATGATATTGAACTTGTATTACTCCTGCCTTCCCCTCCTTAGTGTTGGGGCTACAGGTGACTACCATACATCTGTTCTGTGCTGTGCTGGAAGCTGAAGCCAGGGCCTCCTGCGTCAAGCATTCTACCCGCTGAGCAGTCCCTGGGCTGGGCTTTGTTTTATAAAGCATTCATTTAGATTATTTGACCTATGATGTATAATTAAAAGTCCCAGCATTATTTATACCTAAGATTACACATTTTGTTGATTTCTGTTTATTATTATTATTATTATTATTTTGCTTACTGTGAAGGGGGCAGGTGGAATGTGCTGTCAGGCTTGGTGGCAAGTGCCTTTCCCCACTGAGCCTACTTACCAGCTCTGGATTTTGTCCTTCAGAACAAAAAACCAAATCCATCCATTTAAAATCTTTTTCTCATCCTTGGGTTGTTTGTTTGTTTGTTTGTTTGTTTGTTTTGAGACATGGTCTCATGTGGTTCAGACTGGTCAAGAACTGGATGTATAGCTAAGGATGACCTAAATTCCTGATCCTCCTTTCCCGCCTCACAGATGCTGGGGTCACGGGCTCGCACTGCACACCCAGCTTATTGGCCTTTTATGTGTATCATGGTTGCCCTTGCACTTTCCCCCCCCACCTTGGTTCTTCCAGCACCACAGCTGACAAAGGTCCTGTTGTGGCCAAGGCAGGAGGATTGCTGTGAGTTTGAAGCCAGTCTGAACTACAGGAGACCCTCCCTCAAATAAAAAGAAAAAAGAAGGAAAGTTCACTTTTGCACTTTTCTTTTCACTTTTGCACTTTTCTTTCTTAGAAAGCCGTTTGCAGTTTTCTTTTCTCTCCAGGTGAGGCCTAAGGCCTCAGGTTCCTGCAGTGGCCGTTAGTGGGCAGGGGCCTGAAATGATCTCCCAAGGACCCCTCGCACTCTGAGCTGCACACCAGGAAGTGGGTTCAGGAAATAGGACTTCTCACCAGGAACTCCAGAGCTGAGAGAATGTGGCCCTGGGTCAGTGCAGAGCTTCAGGGTGAGGCTGAGGGTAGCTGCAAGGGGCTTGGAGAAAAACTGCCTTTTCCGTCTAAGGAGCTAATTCAGGAGAATGGCCTCTCCTGGGTAAGGCCCTTCACAGATCTGTGCTTTGGAGCTGGTATTTCAAGTATGCCCATGTGCATGTAAACGAGTCGCTCCAAGACAATCTGATTATGCAGTCGCTACTTCGGTGAGAGTAGCCTCAGTGGAATGGAAACTTCATTTTGAGTCTAATATTAGACCTTGCTTTGGAAAATTCCTTTTAAATGATCACAAGCTGGGAATAGCAAAAGAATTTAACTTTCGACAGACAGCATTCACCAAGAATTTTTAACTGCTTATGTTAGGTCCCTGGGAAGGCAGATGTGAGAAACCTACTGGCCGCTTGACTAGACCAGAGCCGCTTGCCCTACTGCAGGCTTCCTATCTGTGGCTCATAAGCATCCCCAGTCTCCTTTGCTCTAAATGTTTCCCTTCTTTGAATGTGAGCTTGGGGGGTGAGGGGTGGGGGCTGGGAGGGGGCTGGGGGGGCTGTTAGAAAGCCTAATCATCAAACAATCCAAATTTCTAGACTTGCAAACTGTTATTTCAGTGGCAACCAGGAGGGTAGCAGCATAGATTTGTGGGCACAGTAGGGCCAGCTGCCTGCAGAGCCAGAGCGTGAGCCAGCTGGTTTCCAGAGTATGTGTAGTCTGGCGGGCTGGTTGGGGTTAGGTGAATGTACCCAGTTCAGACGGTTACCTAGCCTTCTATTTACAGCGCTCCCACTCTATGGCCTGTCATGTTTTTGAAGTTATCTAAATATTAACTGATTTTGAAGTTTGTGTTCATTTCCTTTATGAACACAAACTTTATTTTAGATGCTTTGAGAAAATCAACATTAAGTTTGAGAGACTATTCTGAAATTGAAACACATCTCTTAATCAGTGTGTGTTTAACGTAGATTCTCTTTGCCTTCCGGTTAACCATTACAATGAGTTACCAGTTACTGATCACCCAGTGGAGGTGGGCACCGCCTCTGTTGGGCGTCAGCCTTGCTACAAGCCTGTGAGGGAACAGTTACCGCAGCCTGGCTGTGGAGATAAGGACTGGAGCGCAGAGTGTGGCTGTGGCTCCTTGGTTATCAGCTCCTGGTGCTGGGAGCGAGGGGCAGGCAGTTGCTGGAGTTCACATGGAAGACTGTTGAACTTGGGAGTCCAAGTCTTCCCCTGCCTCACCCACTCCCTTAAGGAGCAACACAAAGCAACGCCACATGGTCCTTTTCATTTGTTGGATTTAACAGATCCTTTAGACTCATATAAATTATTGATGGGGCCAGAGAGATGACTCAGCAGATAAAGACACTCGCAGGAAAGTCGCTGACCTGCGGTCAGTTCCCGGAGCCCACCTGAAGGCAGAGGAGCCCCGACTCCAGATTCCACAGAGGCCATCTTTTCTCTCACGCGTGCACACCTCGGACCATTTTAGGAGAGCTTCCAGCTTCTGCTTATGTGTCTATAGTGTTTGATATACTGCATATGAATTTAAAGCCATGAAACTTAAAACATATTTACCTATGAAGCAATTTAAAGGCCAGTGATGAATCCGTTGTGTGTTAGCATTAATAGCATTTTTATTAAATTTGGCTGTTTCCTAAAACAGAGAACTAGGAGTAATGTCAGTGTTTATGTGTCTCGGTGTCAGCCGAGTGTGCGGCAGCTGGACCCTCCCTCCCCTGCTCCACTCTGCCAGGCTGCATCTGTTGGAGCAGACGAGAAAGGCTGGCCTCACACAGATAGGGATTTGGGAAAGGGAGGTATATGCTGTCACAATGTTTGATATTACACCAAAACTTCCTTTTGCTGTGTGTGGAGTATGTGCGTGTTGTATGTGCTTGTTAATGTAAGTGCATACACTTGTCGTTTGGAGGCCAGAGGTAGGCTTTGGGTTTCTTTCTTCAATCTTTTTATATTTTTATATTTTGGGCGAGAGTGTCATTTAATCTAAAGCTCATTAGTATAGCCAGACAGGTTGGTTAATGAACTTTAGGGCTCTTCCTGTTTCTGATGCCCCAAAACTGGCGTTGCAGACACGTGCCACTGTGCTTGACTTCTAACATGGGTCCTGGGATCCACATTCTGTCCCTCATGCTTGTGTGGCAGGCGGTTCACTGACCAAGCCACCTCCCCAGCCCACTAGAGGTTCTGTTTCTTTTAAGACAGAATCTCTCTATATCACCTTAGTTGTTCTAGAACTTACTCTGTAGACCAGGTTAGCTTCAAATTCACAGAGATGTCTGCCTTAGCCTCCCTCACGCTGGGATTGAAGGTGTGCAGCACCACACCCTACCCAGTAGAAGTTTCTTACAGGTGGTCTCCACTGTGGAACCTGAGGTCCTGCTGTACGCTTTGGGTACTTTGAAGCACCCACACTCTTTTGCCTAAAATCTTTGCAAAAGAATTTTGAGGAATATAACCTATGAGGAATATCCCCTCTGCAGGCAATCCATGCAGGGCCTCCTCGTGGCTCTCCTTCCTTAGGAGGTGGGGCTGGATTGGTGACTGGAGGGGGACCTGAGCAATACAAAGACTAAGCAGACTGGGGAGACGTGAGAGCTGGTCTGGGGGTGCTTGGACTGCACAAGGAAGCAGAAAAAAATGTTTTTGGAAAAACCAGTACGATGCAAACCAAGTATCAGGAGTTGAGACGATATATCAATGGCTGTGTCTTAGTTCGTCAGCTGTGTCAAGATGCAAGGGATCTCAGCGGAGATCTGGAGAAGAGTTGGTAGGAACTCTTTGTAGGGGATTTGTGATTATTTTGTAAGTCTAAAATTGTTTCCTTTATTTATTTATTTATTTATTTATTTTATATTTCATTGCGTGTGTGTGTATGTGTGTGTGAGACGCACACGCACACACACAAGGAGAAGGTATAGGTGTATGTATATGCAAAGGTACATGTGTGGAGGTCATAGAACAACTTTTTGGAGTCAGTACTCTCTACCATGGGATCTGGAGATCAGACTTAGATTGCCTGTTTGTATTGCGAATATCTGTAGCTGCTGAGCCGTCTTGCTGGCCCTTGGATTGCTTTTTTACAACAGTCTCTGTAGCCCAGGCTGGCCCGGAATTCATGGCATTCTTTCTACCTACCTATACCCTTACTTATCTGCTAATGTTTCTTTGGAAAAGTCTGTTATGAGGCTGAAAAGATGATGGTTCGATGGATAAGAACTCATAGTGCTCTTCCAGGGGACTCTAGTTCAGTTCCTAGCACCCTTGTCGGGCTGCACAAACAGCCTGTAACTCTAGCTCTGGTGGTTCTGGCGCCCTCTTTTGGCTTCCACAGGCAACTGCACTCTTATGCACAGACACACATACAAACACACTCACATACACATAATTTAAAATAAAAAAATGTATTTTTAAAAGGTCCCTTGTTCTATCTAATACTTGGAACTATTTACTCCTGTGTTCATCCACATTATTATCATTAGTCACTTGATTCAAGTCCCAGCACCCACATTGGTGACCTACAACTCTAATCCCAGGGGATCCAACATCTTCTTCTGACCTTCATGGCCACACCAGGCACATATGTGGAGCACAGGCATGCATGCAGGCAAAATATCTGTCATATAAAAAAATCTAAGAAAAATTGGCCCACCCAATTTTGTGGATCTTTTAAAAGTTGCAAATTACTCAATATTTTAAAGGTTACATTTCTTACTATCACTACCAAGCTCATCAAAGAAGTATTTTCTGAGGGGCTGAGGATGTGGCTTGGTAGTAAAAATTCCTGCTGTGAAATTCTACAGCCTTGAGTTTGGATCTCCAGCACCCAAGAAAAAAGCTGGGCGTAGCAGTACAGGCCTGCCATGCCAGCCCTGAGAGGCAGAGCCAGGAGGCTCTAACAGCTGACAGGCCATAGTCTAGCCAGTTCCTGAGTTCCAGGTTCAGTGAGACACCTTACAGTAAAGTGGGGACTATTGGGGGAAAAGTTACATTGGTCTTCATAGGCACACTCATGGGCATGTGCACACATACATACACATACATGTACACTTGGTCTTCATAGGTATACTCATGGGCATGTGCACACATACATGCACATACTTGTACACAAAGGGCCTTACTAAGAAGATATCAAAGTCATGATGGATGTGAGTTTCTTAGAATTCTAATTTTCTACTGAAATCACAGTTTTAAAATCATTAACATCGAATTCTGCCCATGGCTTTTCTTGACATAGTAGGTCCACTTAGTTCATTTCTTTTTTTTTTTTTTTTTTTGGTTCTTTTTTGAGCTGGGGATCGAACCCAGGGCCTTGCGCTTCGAGGCAAGCGCTCTACCACTGAGCTAAATCCCCAACCCCAGTTCATTTCTTTAAACATGTCTACCAGATACCTATGTCTCAACTACAGCTTGTCATGTAGTCAATCTGTCAACTAAAAGTGATGTTTAATGAAATTAGCTTGGCCTGAGGGTGCATGCTCAGCGGGAACACCTTTGCCTGACCTGTGTGAAGTCCTGGGCTCCTTCTGCAGCACCACAGAAAGTAAGGTGTGTTGAAAGCAACCCACACCCAAGCCAAGGTCTCTGAAGGCGACTATTGTTCCTGTAGATTGTGTCATGGTGTGTCTCAGGTGGTCAAGTAGGATGTCCAATGATGCCCACACAGAGTAAGGATCTAACTTGTACAGCTGCAATGAGGACACCCTTAGAGACTTGGGCTTTCTCCCACTGTGGTGTGTGTAGTGATGACTACTGCTTGTTTCCATGGTGACATCTGGGACAGGCGAGGGATCTTGCACTGTGGTCCAGAATCAGCACAGTGAAGAAGGGCAGTAACCTTTTAATACTTAGGGGGAAATGGTGCTCCTGACCATATAAGGGTCTTGGACCTCCCTGGAGATCCTTGGACTTCTCTCTCCATTGAGGAAACTGCTAATGTGTCACAGAGGAAGAGCTGACGGTGCTCAGTGTCACATCTACTAGGGAGCAGAGAGCTAGGCACAGGGCAGCCTATGGACAGTGGCGTCCTCAGCATTCCTGCTTTAATGACTTAGACGGCCTTGTCCATTTGGTTGTGGAGTTGGCAGTGCCTTTAAACATGCTGGAACATAGACTTCGATAGCTCACTACCAAATTTGCTGCAAAAGAAAAAGATGCTCCCAGTAAGTTGTAGAAGCAGCCCTGTCTACACAGGCGTTAACATCCATGTGAAAAATGAAGGCACAAGGACTAGGGAGACGTCTCAGTAGATAAAGTGCTGGCCTCACACTCCTCAAGACTGGCATGCAGATTCCCAAAGTCTGTGTAAGAGTTGGGCAAGTGGGGTTGGGGATTTGGCTCAGTGGTAGGCGCTTGCCTAGGAAGCGCAAGGCCCTGGGTTCGGGCCCCAGCCCCGGGAAAAAAAAAAAAAAAAAAAAGAGTTGGGCAGGCATGGTAGCCTCTGGAGGCAGAGATGGGAACTCTAGGCGAGGCTGGCAATCCAGACTAGCGAGGTTCTGGAAGCAGGTTAAGTGGAAGACCTTGCCTCAGAGAGGGAAGAGTGGTTGTGAGGCTACCATATGTTAACTTCCACATGCAGATATGCATAACACACATATGCACACATGCAAATGAAAGCGAGACTGCTGGATACAGCCGTGTGCACGTAGGACGGCGAGAACAGGAGGGAGGTTCTGGGCCTCACAACCGACCGACCTGGTGAGTCACCAGGCTCTGGTTTCACCCAGAGATCCCATCTCAAAAATAAATGGAGAGTGATGGAGGACAGCCAGGGTTTGACCTGGGCCTACACACGTGCACACACGAGCGTGCATGTGTTGGTGCTGGGCTGCTGGTGTAGCCCAGTGATAGAGCAAACAGACGTTTGCTCCCCACATAGACAGAAGAAAAGTGTGCAGCTGTGTCTCTAAGGCGACTACGGACACCAGAAAATGACCTTTTCAACCTTGTCTTCTGTCTTAAAGGTAAATCCCACCTGGCCATTGTGCAGCGAGTGAACAATGAGGGCGAAGGGGACCCGTTTTATGAAGTTCTGGGAATTGTCACCTTGGAAGATGTGATTGAAGAAATCATCAAATCTGAAATCTTGGATGAGACAGACTTGTACAGTGAGTACCAGTGTCTCCGTGTGCCTTTGCTGCTGCTGTCCTGCTGCCTGGACACTTCTCCTCAGTGTTTGTCCGCTCTAGTATAATTCCACAGCATTGCCTAGTGCCTCTACCAAACTAGGAGAAAGCGCAGATTCAGAGACATTGAGTGGCAGCCTTCTCTCCCATAGGCAGCTTCTCTTGGCTGTGAATCCAAGCACATTCAAATATTGACCTCTGAGCTCCACAAAGGTGTGCACAGGTACATATACCCTCCCCCCATACACACAGAAAATATTGTTTTCTTGTCTGCTTAGCTGCCTGCTCTTGAAGGGCAGATGGGGGATGGTGAGTATTTAGATCAGGCAGGGGGAGGTCCCAAGGGTGAACTTGACCCCTGGTATGTTGGCCCTGCAGCAAGTCTCTGCACGAACAGCTGGCTCATGGCACCAGGGCACCGCAGCCCTCACCCTCAGTGTGCTAGTGTCATTCGTGGCTCGCTCTTTCATTAATTTGTTTATTTTGTGTAGGGTGTTTGTTTTGCCTGCATGTGTGTCTGTGTACCACATGCATGCAGTATCCAAAAAGGCCAGAAGAGGGCATTAGGTCCTCTGGGACTGGAGCTAAGGTGGTTGTCAGCTGCCATGTAGGAGCTAGGAATTGAACCTGGGTCCTCTGGAAGAGCAGCCAGTGCTCTTTACCTCTGAGGTGTCTTTCCAGCCCCATACGAGGTTCTCTAAAAAGTCAGTCCTGCCAAGGAGGGCCCAAGCTTGGCTCCTGGGGCAGGGAGGGGTCGGCGGACTCTATCCTCTCAGCTTTGAAACAGAATTTATAGGAGCTGAGCTGTCCACGGGCCCTGCAGTGTTCCAGGAATGCCTTGCTCAAAGAGTGGTTTTATCTAGTCCTTTAACCAAGGAACATTACACGGTGTAACTTCTGTAAGACTTTGTAGCATCTAATGAGGACAAACGTTTACATTGTTAAGAATTATCTTAAAAATGTGCCCTGTACGTCTGTATCCGATCTCGTGTGATTTACACTCTGACAGCTGGGCTGTCAGAGTTGTCCTAGTAGAGAATATTGTTGTTCGTTTATGTCCTTTTCATCCTTCCATGACCCTGTACGATGCAAATGCAGTCTTTATGTGGGTTCTTAGGATCACCTCAGGTTGCTAAACTTTGGGGGCAAATTCACCCACTGGGCCGTATCACCGGCCCTCTTTCATTCAGATTGAACATATATCTATCTGAATATATCTGTTTTCCCTGAGGTAGTCCTTGCCTTTGGGAAGACAATATAACTGTTTATGGAATCTTAGATTCTTTTTTTTTTTTTTTTCAATGGAAATGTTACTAAATGTTTACTAAGCTCTCAGGGAGGGACTCATTTCATGGAGAAGAGTTATGTGACATGACCTCTTGGTATGAAACGCTGAATTTGTGGCTTCAGGATTACTATCAATCTAGGTGAAAGGTCAGCCAGGAAACAGCACTTGCCATTAAAGAGCCCTTTCTAAGTGTCCTATTGACTTACACTTTCTGATCTTCAAAATAGTTTGAGATAGAAGCATAGAAGTCCCTAGTCATTGATGTTTCACCCTGGACAAGAGCTGGTAATACGGACTCTCACGGCAGAGCAGGCAACTGGGACCGTGCCCTTGGCTTGTTTGTTTTTTCTGTTTTCTTTTACTGTGGGGGCAGGGTGCTGAGACAGTTTGATGCTGCAGCCTAAGCTGCATTTGACCATGTAGTTCTCCTTCCTCCTAAGTGCTGGAACTGGGAGCTGGTCATGCTAGGTTTTTCTTTCTCAGCATTTTATCCTGAAAAATGGCTTTGTAGGGAATTCCCTGAGGTCAGGGGTTGGCAAATCATAGTGTACGGGTTTCCGCTGCCCGAGTTCATATGGCCTACAAGGCAAGAGTGGCTGCTCGGGACTTTTAAGGACTGAGAAAAATCATCAACAGAAAAACTCTGTGATATGTAGAAATTAAACAAAAGGTGAAATTTCCGTCAAGTGTTGCTGTGCTCGATCATTTACGCACCCTGCTTTTGCAGAGAAGCAGCTTGGAGTCGGCAACAAAAGCCGGAGTCTGAGTATTTCCTCTTTGGCCTTTTCCAGAGGAGGCTGGCTCATTCCTCCCTGATCACCCCCATGTCTGCCTGACCTTGAACACCACACAGTCTGGGGCAGGAGTGTAGCAGGGTGATCCTGGAGTGGCCTTCTCGGGGAGTCTTGCTTGTGTCTTTGTTTTCTTTCCCATGAGGCAGAGAGGCCCTACCTGCAGAGACCTTGTCCCTCCCTGTGGCAGGTCTTCCTCGGAGTGACTCTGTATGCTCCTAAGGGGTTTGTCTGTCTGCCCAATCATATCTCAGAGGAGCTCTCTAAGGCAGCTGCAGACCCAGGAGAGGCCATGCTCTCTGTCCGTTCTGTGAGACCTCCATGAGGTCTCTGGTCCCTGCACCTTTGGAAACAGTGTGTTTGTCTTTTCATCAATAAAGAGCCCTGATTTTGATTTCTCTTTCCCCATTCCCACCTCAGCCGACAACAGAACAAAGAAGAAAGTGGCCCACCGTGAAAGAAAGCAAGATTTCTCTGCCTTTAAGCAGACGGACAGCGAGATGAAGGTTAAAATATCACCGCAGCTTCTCCTGGCCATGCACCGTTTCCTAGCAACAGGCAAGTGCGCTTATCACTATATGCGATCTGCAGGCCCTGGAGCCTTCCTCACCACACTGACTGGGGGGCTGGGGGTGGAGGCTGGGGAATGGGGTGACAAGTAATGCCACTTTGTGTTTTGTTTCTTTTTTGTTTTTGTTCTGTTTTGTTTTGTTCTCTTTAAATTCTCTCCTCTCCTGTGTTCAGTGTCGGCATGAACCCTCTGAGACATTTGCCAGGGGTGGACCAGTAACTTAAAATTGGTCTGAAAGGTAAGGACGAACGTTAGTGCCACACTGCATGTGTACAGTAGGCCAGGTCATCTCCTCCAGCTAAGCCGCACGGCGAGCCAGCTGGCGGAGTAGGCTGACAGTGCAAGCCGGGCGTCACCTCGTTTGATTGGACACTTGAGTAATTCTCTCTACAGCTTGCCTTGGAAGAACAGTCGCACACCAGTGGTAATGCAGGTGCCAAGACTTACATGGAAGAAAAACAGACACGCAGAATGAAATCCTTATCTCTTATGGTTCCGATAAAAGGAAAGATTTACCAAGTTGGGCCTGGACTTCTTGGTGGCTTCTTCAAGTCAGATTGTTAACTTGGGCCCTACCCAGAGGCAAGCGTTCACACGGTTATAGCCACCAGCCCAGCCAGCACTGACTGCTTCCAAGTGGTCAAGGCTGAAAGACCTAAGAGACTGGTTAACCTTCTCACTTCCCCAAACAGCCCTGTAAGGGGCTCTGTTGGCCAGGGAGAGTGTGAGTAAAGTCTGGAAACCCCCAGAGGCTTATAGAAGACATCTGTTTCCAGCACCGGCCAGTAGGCTTTACCCAAGTGCAGTATGTGTATACGTGTGCTCTGAAAGGCCATCAGTGTGAGGCAGGGTGTCACCTACCATCAGACACATGGACGTGCTCTGTCCACATTTATGATATGGGACTGTGTCCATGACTTCCTGTGTAGTAGGACCCCGCCCCCCAGGCCCCTGGATATCAGAGTATGCGTATGCCAAGACCACACTTGTGGTTGGTTCTGTGTGTACACGCACACAGGGTACACAAGCACACAAGCCTAGGCAAAGCACTGGAAAGAAATACTCACCAAATTGCTCTGAATGGCTGTCTAAGAAGTCAGCTTGCAGACGATTTTTATTTTATTTTTCTGTATTTTCCAAATTCCCTGCAATGTACTGTCTTACAATTAAAAAAAAGTCACATATGTGAATCCAGAATTTGTAGCTTTTGTATATAGCATCTAATTTAAAAATAAGTTTAAAATAGTTTGCTATTATTATCTTCCTATTCTGGTACTGTTGTTGCTCCTTGTGGAAGAACCACACTTAAAACTCAGTGTTACCATGAAGTCCACACTTAGGACAGCAACCTGGAGCCCACATCTCTGAGTTTTCCATTGTTTTAAACGAAGTGATTGTCTTAGTCGGTGCTGACCACCGTTCCTTTTTCACTGGCAAGTCAGAGTGCATGTTGATGTGTGCACGGCCTCGCTTCCGTTCTGACTCTCTCCCTCTGTGGTCCCTAGAATTCCTCAGGAGAGCGGTGTGGGAGAGCAGGAGGTTGTTGAAGCCTGGGTCTATGCACCTGTCCTAACCCACCCTCCATGCTTCTCGCCAGTGTCTTCCTCCCATGGCTGGTGGTGGCAGTCAGACTGTTGTGGCTTGAGTTAAGGGTATCCTGGCCCTCAAGGAGGGGGTCTGCTAGTCATTTCCATCAGTCAGAAATACAGGGCACTGTGTGGGGCAGAAACCAAGGGCCAGCCGTGACTGTTCCGCTATTGTAATTTCTCCCAGGTAATCTGACCCAGTGGCTCACCAAACGGAAGTCTGGTTCACCTGTGTTGTATCTTTCTGTCGCCAAGTATTCTTCTGGTCTGAGCGCCTCAGTTGCTAGTGTGGCCTGCGCCCTTCTCTGAAGTGTAATGTCAAGTTGTGTTTGTGTCTATAGAAGTAGAAGCATTTAGCCCATCCCAGATGTCAGAGAAGATCCTCCTAAGGCTGCTAAAGCACCCCAATGTCATCCAGGAACTGAAGTACGACGAGAAGAACAAGAAAGCCCCCGAGTGCTACCTCTACCAGCGGAACAAGCCCGTAGACTACTTCGTCCTCATTCTGCAGGTCAGGACTCACTCTGTGCTCCCTACATCCAAGTCTGCTCTGAGGAGGCCTGGCATAGGCGAGCCGGCTTGCCTTCTTAACTGTGTGTGTGTGTGAGAGTGTGAGTGTGTGTGTGTGAGTGTGTGTGTGAGAGTGTGTGTGTGAGAGAGAGAGAGTGTGTGTGTGTGTGAGAGTGTGTGAGTGTGTGTGTGAGTGTGTGTGTGTGAGAGAGAGTGTGTGTGAGTGTGTGAGAGTGTGTGTGTGAGAGTGTGTGTGTGAGAGTGTGTGAGTGTGTGTGTGAGAGTGTGTGTGTGTGTGTGTGTGTGTGAGTGTGTGTGTGTGTGTTTATGTGTATGTGTAAATGTGAGTGTGTATGTGTGTGTGTTTGTGAGTGTGTGTGTGGGTGTGTATGAATGTGTGTGTGTATAAGAGTGTGTGTATGTGTGGGCATGAGTGTGTGTGTGAGAGAGATGTGTGTGAGTGTGTGTGTGTGAGAGAGTGTGTATGTGTGTGTGTGTGAGAGAGTGTGTGTGAATGTGTGTGTGAGTCTGTGTGTGAGAGTGTGTGTGAATGTGTGTGAGTGTGTGTGTGAGTGTGTGAGAGTGTGTGTGTCTGTGTGTGTGAGAGTGTGTGTGTGTGAGTGTGAGTGTGTGTGTGTGAGAGTGTGTGAGCATGTGTGTGAGAGAGTGTGTGTGTGAGAGTGTGTGTGAGTGTATGTGTGAGTATGTGTGTGTGAGTCTGTGTGTGTGTGGTGTGTGTGAGTGTGTGTGTGTGTGTGTGTGTGTGTGCGTCCATGTGTTTATAAGGGGGTGCTAGCTCTCCATTTGCATAGCTGGGTGATGGTTCTAATAAGAGGTAGTGCACTCATTTCACGTCTAAGCCAAGTGACCAAGTGACCAATGTCCTTAGTGACTTTTGAGCACTTGGTAATGTGCCTGTTCCTGTCCAGATCTTGGTGGGCATTTGAAATGTGTTATTCTGGGTTGCTTGGGTTCTCTTGATATCATCTTTTCTTTTGAACATTCCTCATTAGGACTTGGTATTTTATGGTGACTGAGACATATCTTGGACTCTCTTCTGTTATCTGTATATGTCCTAGTAAGACTGTGAACAGAATCCACTTAGTGCTTATATTGCTGGATACTAATCAGACTGTTTGGCTAGGAACTGCTGTAATAATGATGTCCCCTAAAGTATTAGTAACTAATAGTGACCAATGCCCTGTCACTAATGTGACACAAGCCCAAGTGTGCTAGGGAGGCCACTGTTCCCAGCCCTCTTGGAGCACTTGTGATGTCACAGTTGCATATAGCAGGCACTGCACTTGACACCTGAGTAAAACCCTAGTTTTGGGGACTTTTGTACCTTTCTGTAGCAAGTCACTTTCTCAGGAAGTCTAGGCTCCTTTTAGAACAAGGATACTGACTGTGAGCCTCCTCCTATTTCACGGTTACTTCCTGGATGTAGGCTGGAGGCACCAGGAGAGCATAATCAGTACTCAGCAGACCCTAGATTCATGTAAGTTCATCAAGGCCCAGCTATCTCAGTGGATGGAGGCAGTGCTCCCTGCTCTGTAGGTGTCGGAAGCTCGGGCAGACGTGTGGCCGTGTGAGACTCCTCAGTGTCTGGAGAGAAGTAATGGGAAGAAGCAGCCCTGGGATTTCTGCGTCCAGCCCACTTGCTCAGAGGCTCTCAGAAACCTGTCTTGGAGAGTTATTTTCGTTGTGTGTGTGAGTGCTTTGTCTGCATTGTGTGTCTGTGCACCACCTGTGTGCCCGGTGCCAACAGAAGCCAAAAGAGGGCCTCAGATGTCTTGGACTGGAGTTAGAGCTTTGCGAGCCACCATGTGAGTGTTGGGGACTGAACCCAGGTCCTCTGCCAGAGCAGCCAGTGCTCCTAACTGCTGAGCCACGTCTCCAGATCCAATTATTACTTTTTAAAGATTTAAACATTTTTATGTGTTTATATCAATTCTTAAAAAATTATTGTCTATAGTTAGCTTTATTAATGGGGGGAGGGGGCACATGTGCACCAAGGACAACTTTGCAGAGTCAGTCTTCCTTTCTACTTTTACATGAATTCAAGGGTTGAACTCAGGTCACCAAACTTACGCAGGAAGTGCCTTTACACACTGCGTCATCTCACAAGCCCCCAAACCACAAACTATTTCAAATAAGCTTTTAGGGGTTTAGTGGCTGAAGAGGTGGTTCCATGGTTAAGAGCACTTGCTGATTTAGCAAAGAACCTGGGTTCAGTTGACATGGTGGCTCACGAGCATTCATAATTCCTGTTCCTGAGGTATAAGCCATCCAGTGCCTTCTGATCCCTTCAGTTATCAGGCATGCATGTATCAGACACGCATGTATTGGTCATGTGTGTATCTGGCATGAGTGTATCAGTCATGCATGTATCAGTCATACTTTTATCAGGCATGCATGTATCGGGCATGCATGTATCGGGCATGCATGTATGGGGCATGCATGTAGTACACACATGTACATGCAGACAAAACACTCAGACACAGACAAATCAACAGGCCTTTAAAAGCTTTGTGGTGGAGCTGGGGTGTGGCTCAGCTGGAGCAAACCTAAGCTCACCTCCCAGCAGCACAGAGACCAAGTGTGGTGGTACAGAGTCTCAGCAGTGGGCTGGTGGGCACGGAGGGCGAGGAGGTCAAAGGTTATCCTGAGCTACTTAGGAAGTTGAAGGCCAGCCTGGGATACATAAGGACAAACAGATAAACAGATGAATTATGGGAAAGGGAAGTTATAACCCCTTTTCATTGCTAAGGAGGTCTTTTACTGTGTTGCACAGGTCGTTCATACATATCTACCTGTGTCTGACCTCCGCATGTTACGTGCTGTGATGTGTTTATGTGCCATGGGTTTATAAGTAGCATATGTGACTGATGAGCAGACCCATGGGGTATTTAAGCTCAGAGTTTGGCAAAATCCATGTTCTTGCAAACTAGCGCGTTATCCAAGGTACCAAAGAATAACAGGACAAACGCATGCCACCCTCGGCCAATCTGGTACAGCTGTCATCTTTTGCCAAGTACATCCACCCTAAAATCCTGCCACCCCAGCACAGTCCATGCCAGGGTCTAGAGCACGCTCTCTGCATTTCAGGAACACGCAGTCAGGGGAAGCAGCAATGCCTGCCTTCCGCACTTCCCTGCATTCTGCATCTCCAGAAAACCTCCTTAAGTAATTGATTTGGAAATTAGAATTACATGTAGAAGCACATGATTTTAATATATTTGCCACAGGCTTTTGTGTAGCCTAGGCTAGCCTCAAGCTTCCTGTGTAACTAAAGGTGAACTTCGCCTTTTTTCTTTTCTACCTGTACTTGGTATGCACATTTTTACATGTATGTGGTATATGTCCGTGTGCTCATGGAGGTCCAAGGTTCATATTAGGAGCCATCTTCTATGGCCCTTCTGTCTCATTCATTGAAGGAGGGTCTCTTGGTCAAACCCAGGGCTCACTTGTATGGCCACCTGGCTTTGTTTCCCCCACCCCCAGGCTAGAATCTCCCACCCCCAGGCTAGGTGCCACCACACCCAGCTGGCACTGATGTGGGTATCCAGTATCCAAGCTGTCCTCAGGGTTGGGCAGCAAGTGCTCAGCCTCCGAAGCATCTCCCAGCCCTGATTCTGAGCTTCGGATCCTTTTCCTTCACATTGCCAGTCCTGGGGTAGGTCCCACTACACGCACTTTACATGGTGTCTGTACAAAACCTGGGCTGTGCACTCCTGGCAAGCACTCTGCCACCCGAGCTGTCTCTTTGCCCATCATTTAAAGTTTTTAGTTTAAGTCCTATATTGAAGTTCAGGGGCTGGAGAGATGGCTCAGCGGTTAAGAGCACTGACTGCTCTTCCAGAGGTCCTGAGTTCAATCCCAGCAACCACATGGTGGCTCACAACCATCTGTAATGGGATCTGATGCCCTCTTCTGGTGTGTCTGAAGTCAGCGACAGTGTACTCACATATATAAAATAAGTAAATCTTTAAAAAAAAATAAAGTTCAAATTATTCAAAGTCATGATCTAACTGAGCCTAATTAAAAGACTATTTTGTCATTTATATCACAAAATATAAACTAATTGAATAAAAATAAATCTTCAAGTTTTTTAAAAGTAGACTTTTAAAATATGTTAATGTATTTTTTTTTTTAATTCTTTTTTTCGGAGCTGGGGACCGAACCCAGGGCCTTGCGCTTCCTAGGCAAGCGCTCTACCAGTGAGCTAAATCCCCAACCCCATGTTAATGTATTTTAATAAATGAAATAATAAAAGCCTGATAAATCACAATGAAATCTGTATTAGCTCTATGTGTTCTTGAGAAACATGTATCTAAAAGTCGAAATGTGGTAGGCACAATAGCTCAGTTGGTAAAGTGCTTGCCTCGCCTGCATTCTTGCCCAGAAACCATGGGAAGTGCTGAGCACATGGTGGTCATGTGTAATCCCAGCACTGGGGTGGTGCACACTGGTGGGGTCCTAGGATCCTTGGCCAAACAACTGAGCCTAATCTGTGAGCCGCAGGCCAATGAGAGAACTCATTGAATAATAAGGAGGGCATAGCTTAAAGAATGCCACCACCTAAGGTTGTCCTCTGGCAAGCACACAGCTGCATGCACAACTACACGTACATCTTCATGTGCCATGGTGAGCATGTAGAGGTCAGAGGTCAACCTTGGGAGTCTGTTCTCCTCTACCATGTTGGTTCCAGAATCCAACCATAGTCCTCGGGTGTTGTGGCACGTGCCTTTACCTCCTGGGCATAATTTGTGATGGTAGTGTTTTTCCACCAGCACACCAAGAACAACTGGATGACAATTTTAAATTACATAACCAGTAAGATAAAATTAGAAGTTAGAGATAGTCAAACACAGAAGCCAGAGAACACACTTTTCAGAGGGTTCGTTTTGCTTTCCTGAGTCAGGGTATCATGGATTGTCAGGCTGACCCCATACCTGATATGTAGATGAGGATGACCTTGAACTCCCGATCCTCCTGCCTTTACCACCCAAGTACTGGGAATATAGACATAGGTTTGATCTTAGCGCTGCTCAAGGGAGTGTGGGTAATGCACACTGGTGGCTCCTACACTGAGGAAATCAAGGCAGCCTCAGAAGTTCCAGGTCACCCTGAACTACATATCGGATTTGAGGCCAGCCTGAATGATGTGTGGCCCTGCCTCGTTAGAAGAGAAAGTCTTAGAACTATGGAGTTAAGCTGTGTTTCCAGCTTGAAGTAGCGTTATACACTTTAATGTATACACTTGGAATAAATTCATAATTGGAAAGCTCAGTCAGTGAATATGGTACATCGTCGTTTGTGTAGAAGAAGAACCCCCCTGCTCTTTCACAGAAACTTCTCCACAGAGCTCTGGGATTCACTGCTCTGACCCTCACTCCCACACCTTGCCCAGGTTACAGATGTGTGCTGCACTGGCTTTTATGTGGGTTTGGGAATTCAAACCCCAGTCCACATGTTTGCTGGCATGTGTTTTACCCCACTAAGCCATTTCCCCAGCTTCTCTCTTTATTTTTGTTATTACAAATTGTTAGCTCAAGTTATCTGTCCAGGTCTGGGTTTTCCAACACGTCTGCGTGGGTGAATATGATTTGATCACTTCCCTCCTCAAGGGGCTCCCTCTAGCCTCACTCCTTCTATTCTCCTTCCCTGTCAGCCTGTGGGACTTCAGGTTGTGTTTTTGTTTGCTTCCGCATATAAAAGAAAACTATGATCTTTTGACTTTAGCCAAAAAAAAATGTACTCTGTAAAACAAACCATAGGGCCAACGTGATGGTTCAGAGGGTTTAGTGCCTGTCACTAAATATGATGGCCTGAGTTGGAATCCCTGGGGTCTGCACGGTGTAAGAGAAAGAATGGACCCTGTTTTCTGTGTGTGCCCTGTGGCATGCACTCCCTACAAATAAACAGGTAAATAGTGGGATTTGTTTGTTAGTTTGGTGTTTTGAGACAGGGTTTCTCTGCGCAGCCCTGACTGTTCCGGAACGAACTCTGTAGACCAGGCTGGCCTCAAACTCACAGAGATCTGCCTGCCTCTGCCCCCTGAGTGCTGGAATTAAAAACATGCACCACCACCACCTAATATATAATGTAATTTTTTAAATAAAATAAAAAACGACAAATAGTAGACAGAAGAGGCATGTATAAATAGACTATATTTCTTAAATTCAGTCTTACACATAAACCACTGTTTACAGCACTATCCATGAAAGCATATAACAAACCCACTGTAAACTAGGAGAAATTGCTCACACGTCTGATTAAGTTTGAGTTGATGGCGGGAGGGAAATATGTAGTAAAGAACTGAAAAGCGTGCACAACAGTCCGTCAAGGCTCAGCAGTTAGAGCTCTTGTTGCTTCTGCAGAGGACCCAGGTTTGGTTCCCAAAACCCACCTGGCAGCTCACAAATACCCCTAACTCCAGTTCTAGGGGACAAATGCCCTCTTCTGGCCTCTGTGGCAACCACGTGGTGCACATACAGACAATATATCCATATCCATCAATAAATCTAACAAGTTTCTGATCTTACATGCACAGTAACTGTAACTGCTAGACATGGTTTATCTTACCGAAAGGCAGGCTAGACTAGATCGCTGTCCTGTATGCCGTGGATGTGTGTTATTGGTCCTCCGGGAAGTAATATAACCTACATATGCAAATGGGCACTGCTGTCCCCAGCACAGGGCACACTTGGGCAGTCCTAAACAAGCACAGGAAACAGAAAGCCTGGGCCACACTTTTGCCAGGTGTTAGTGGACAGGAACATTCCCTGGCATTGCTGTTGCCCACTTCGTGTGCAAACACCCTTTCCTTCCTCTTCCTCTTCCTCTTCCTCTTCCTGTTCAACTCTCCACCATATCTTTTAAAGCTTATGATAAGATTTGAAGGCCATGTTTGCTCTAAAGTAGATTTTACTCCCTTCTCAGACTAGCATTCTAACCTCTCTGGTCTTTGGCTGCATTTGAACAACTCCGAATGTTCTTCCGGTGCATGCCACTGCTATTTGACCTGCAGTAGATGTGCCTAAGCTGTCTCTGGGACTGTCTCTCTTCTGTTCTCTCCTGCTCAGGGCTTCTCAGACCCTGACATGCACCCGAATCACCCAGGGTCTTGTCACAAGCTCCCAGTTGGTGCAGGATTGAGCTTAGCCACTAGGATTTGAGTTGTACCACTTGTACACCAATATGATTATAGGAAACCAGATGACTGAACACATGTATAAATTAATATTAGCCACCATCTTTCAAAGTATCCATTTATGAAGTAAACTTGCAGAATCCCAGGCTCCCGTGTACAGCCACCCGATAGAAAGCCATGACTAGAAAGCATGCAAGTGACATGGTCACACAGGAATGGACAGGCGTCTCTGAGTGGCATGGCCAGGAGACACACGTCTGTGCTTTTGGCACCCACTTGGCCTGGCTTCCTTTCCACTTTCTCCTTCCTTCCCCTCTTTATCTTTGATGAGATCTCATACGGCCCAGGCTGGCCTTGGGCACGCTATACAGTTGAGAATCATTGGAACTACCGATGCCTCCTAAGTGCTGGCTTTACAGGCATGTGCCTGGCTTTATGCAGATCAACCTCCAGGCTTTGTGTATGCCAGGCAAGCCGCACCCCCAGCCTGCTATCTGCAATCTGATAGCAAGCCCCGGTGGTGGTTTCGTGACTGCAACACAGGAAGTACCCAGCCACAGTAACCACAAGATTATCTACTAATATGGGTTATTGGGCCATACTGACTCAGATAGCATCCCATCTGACTGTGATCCCAGAGGCGCTAGCTCACTAGCCCACTAGGCACTTAGAAGAAAGAAAGCAGCGATTGCCTTAAGAAGCAGACTCTGTGACTGAGTTCTTACTTAGGAAGCCAGCCTTGCGCCGGCATGACACCTCCTTCCAGAGCCTCTTAAAAACTGGTACTGAGAATCGTTTTTAGACAGGGCCTTGCTATGTAGCCTGGTTGGCCTTGAACTCATGATCTTCCTGTCTCTGCCTCCTGAGTCGGGATTATAGTGGCATACCAGCATATCCAGGTAGGCCTCCTTCCCAGCCTGTCTGGTTACCACCCCAGCTCCTCTGAGAAAGCCTGCAGCCCATCACATCCTGTTCTGGTTTGTAAATAATTTTATAGAGTAAGCTTATGAGTAGTTCAAAAGTAAAATCAATTATGTAGACTCTTTCCTATATGGAAAAGTTGTATGGGGAGGCAGTGGCTTGATTCTCTAAGCCATTACCCTATACGGATGGCCCTAATCTCACCCCAGTGAGGTTATTTGGAACTACTGACACTCAAATGAACAGATGTTCCTGGTGTCCCCAGAACCTGCCTGTCAGAAAAGCTTCCCTCTGCAGAGGGGGCCCAGGAGCCTTAAACTCTAGCAAATGGGGAGTTAGCCAGTGCTGGGACCGTGGGAGTCCTTTTATCTGTTGAAATTTTAGTGCTTATCTTAGATTTTTTTAAACCTTTATGTGTATGAGTGTTTTGCCTGCATCTGCTGTGCACTGTGTGTATGCCTGGTGCCCTTGGAGGTCAGAACAGGGACTCAGATGCCCTGGAACTGGAGTTATGGATGGTTATGAGCTGCCCTGGAGGTGCTGGGAACTAAACCTGGGTCCTCTGCAAGAGCAACAGACGCTCCACACTGCTGAATCCAGCTCTCTGCTGGGATTTTATTCTCATGTGTTACTTCATAGCATGTGTGTGTGCATGTGTGTGTATATATGTGTGCATCTGTGCGTGTGTATGTGTAGGTCCCTCACACTCCTGCAGGAGTCCATTCTCTCCCTCCAGCTAAGGATCCTGGGGCTCAAACTTGCTTGTGCCGAGCCATCTTTGTGTGTGTGTGTGTGTGTGTGTGTGTGTGTGTGTGTGTGTGTGTGTGTACTTGTCTGTGGAGGAATTCAGTGTGTGCACTGTGTTTTAACCATGCTCACTACCCCCAGACTCCTCCAGAATCCTGTCTCCCTCCCACTTCCCACCTTCCCTTTTAATCTGCTGTAAGTTTGGAAATGGCGCCTGTGCCTGCGGCTGTGCCTGTGCACTGCTGTTGTGGCCCGGTCAGTGGTTGGATGGAAGGGAGGAGAGGGGGATGGTGGCAGGAAATTTCCATGTAACTTTTCATGTTCAGTTCGAGGCATGTTTCCTATTTTGAGACTATATTTTCTACATCGTAGGGCCCGTTAAAATATGTGGTCTTTTCTGCAGTGACGGCAACAGTAGATAATGAAATAAAAACCTGGTGGTTCTTATCTGCTGCCACTTCTGGGAACCCAAGCACGTGGGCGCCACAGCCCAGCATGTCCTCAGTGCACTGACAGTTGAGACTCCTTGGCATCCAAGTGGGGAGTAGGTAGCCCTTCCTACCCCGCCTGTTGCCTCCCCTGAAGGACTTAAGGGATGGCTGTGGTCCTGGGTGTGGGTGTGGAATATCTCTCTAGACATCTTTTGTTAGTCAGCAGACCCAGCCCCTGTGCCTTTGTGGGAGTCTTTGAGACCAAAACTCAGTTTCCATATCTTTGGTCATTGTTCACAAAAGCCAGAAAATGAGACTCCAAACCTCCAATATTCCTGAAATTACCTAACGAGCTTCTTGTCCTCCCACCTCATACTGATAACCCAGAGTGCCTGCGCATGGGAGGTGGACCAGTCTGTAGAACCCTGTGTTTTTGAGGTTACTGGGTGAGGCTCCCAGCGCAGCACAGACTCCTGTCAGGTCATCGGTCGGCCTCCCTCCTGAGAGGCTGGCCCCGGGCTTGTTTCCAGTCTGGCTCTGGCTGGGGCACTGCTTACCCTTTTGGTTGGAAAGGTTCATCACAGAGTGGGAACTCACAGCCACTCGCAGAGACCTGGAACACACAGAGCAGCACATGCACTGGACGGAGAAGCCACTGTGCGGTTGTGAATCAGCTCTGCACAGTTCCGTAGAGAGGTGTGTGACAGCCATCTTTAAAAGTGGCACATGTGGGTGCTGTGCACCCCAAGGCTCTTGAGGATGAGAATGTCACAGCACTGAGCACGTCCACCTTTCCCTTCTGTAAATTCCACCTCTGTTCCGCCACCACTTGCTTCTCTCTCTTTCTCTCTTTGAGGGCCCACTCCTCAAAAAGCCCTCCCTGGCAACCCCTGTGCCTAGCACCCTATTCTCCACACTGCTTCCACACCAACTTTGAAAGGCACCTCTGGTCCTGGGAGGCCTTCCTGCAGCTGCTCCTCCCGCCTGACTTCTGAGTAGAGTTGCTCCTGCTGGCCCAGTCCCTGTTAGAATCCTTGTGCTCCCATCAAATTCCTATGGTGGCCGCCATTGCCAACTGCACCTGTGCCAGGAAACCCTCCCTTGCCTGGTGTCTTTGGAGAGACTTTTCCGTCAGCCCCCTTTCTGGTTCTTAGCTTTCCTTGTCCCTTCAGTCATAGACGGCAGGCTGGTCTCTCTGTTTCTCGTCTCTTTCCCTGACCACCCTTCCCATCACCTGTGCATCTCCCAGTCCAGCTCAGATCGCTGTGAGCCTTCTTCCTTCTCCTCAGCCACTGGACTCTCTGCAGAAGACCCGGTCCTGACTGGAAATTATCATCCCTCAGCCTTCTGGTTTCCTATCATCCAGTCACTCAAGCACACACTTCTGTCAGAACGGCTTCCTGCAGCTCCCTCCCATTCCCCTCCCTGATTGCTTCACCAAGTTATGGTACCTTCCTTCCCTGAGGGTTTCCTCAGCACAGCCATACTAGTCTGGTCTGTGCTAACTTCCTGAACCCACGTCCTCTGCAAAACTGCCCTTATCCCAGCTCTGTGCACTTGCCTGTCAGTGCAGGCCTAGACGCCTGTCTGCTGTCAACCTGGATTGGACCTTCCTTCATCCCAGTGGGTCAGCCAGATCCTGCCCATCCATAGACTTCTCCGGAAAGAGTGTCCTTGTGCCAGAACAGGAAGTAAATGGGTGCTTGTGTGTGTGCACATGCCCGGGCACACACATGCTAGTGCCTGTGGTGACCAGAGAAATGTTTATTATTGCTTTCCACCATATCTTTTGAGTCATTGATTGGCTAAAATGACTGGCCAGTGGGCTCTAAAGAGCCACCTGTATCCATCGCCACCAAGCAGGAAGGTTTTAGATGTGGCGGGCACATATCTCTCACATGGTGCTGGAGATCCAAACTTGTGTACTCACGCTTGGTTGGCAAGCATTTATCAACTGGGCCTTTCCTCGGCCTCCAGTTTTGAGAACATGGTTTTTTAGATAGAGTCTCTCTATGTAGCCCAGGTTGGCCTGAAACTTTGTTATGTAGACCAGTCTGGCCTTGAGCTTGTAGCGATTTTCCTACCTCTGCCTTGTAGGCCTATAGGCATGTGCTGCCATGCCTGGCCATACCTCCCAAGTTCTTGTCTCTTCTTCATGGCTTGTGAAGCCCTCTAGTTTCCTGTGTCAACTCCCACACACCGGAATGCACCTCCTCAGGGCTTGCGGGATCCCCGGGTAGGGCCTGGCTGCATGGCTTTCACTCTTGCTCCTTGGCAGGCTGCTTTAAATTATGGGTTTAGGTGCTGGGGGTGCAGCTGAGTGGTAGAGTACTTGCCTGGTGGACATGAGGGGCAGGGTTGGAACGGCAAGCACCACACATGGAAAAACAATACGTATTGTAAGCGCCTTTCTCATAGCCAGAGTAGACTGGGACCCGCCTGGTTAGTATTTCCCTTGCCTAAAGAGATGCGGAAGTGGTTTTTTCTGCAGATGTGGCATGCAAAAGAGGGGCTCCATAGTCTAGAATTTAATGCACTCTAGGGAGGTGATCCATGTGGTTCATGGTCACCGGGTGGCACGTGTTGAGAGCTGCTTTTAGGTCACTGGCTTTTTCTAGTTCCTCTTTCCCGACTTGTAAGAGGGATCAGCTGTGTCTGCCTCCCAACGCTGTGGAATTAGTGAATTTTAAAGTGTGGTGTGGTGTTGCAGTGTTAGCTGCCCACCAATCTTCTCTTCTCCCCTTTCTCCTCTCTCCCCTGTCCTCTCTTTGATAGCCTCATAGAGTTGGACTGGTCATGTTTCTGATCCTCCTGCCTCTGCCTCCCACGTCCTAAGATTACAGGAACGTGCCGCCGTGCCTGGTTTAATGGTTCCTTTCTAGCAAGTTGTAACTTGCTGGTTTGCCCCTTGCGTAGGGTGTTCTGGGGGATGAGGACCCCGCCACACTGACCTGTCCCTAGTCACTTCAGTGGCCTGGAACAGGCTGCTGAGCGCGTCCTCTGAAGCTGACGGATGCCCACGGCTGCAGGGACAGAGGTGATGGAAGATGAGTGGTCTCAGGCCAGAAGAGCAGAAGTGCAGAGGAGTTTGTTCTGATGGAAGGAGACGTTCTAGGGCTGCTTCCCCTTAGCACTCGCCCCAGGAGCTGGGCAAGGTGTCAGGACACTAGGCTTGGAGAAGGGTCAGCCATCTGACTCTTGAGCCTGCCCCTCAGCCCAGGCCCCTCCTGAGTCAGGCTTCACTGAGAGCCTCCTCGGTATCTGGCCCACCAGTTCTTCTTACCAAGGGCCCTTGAAGAGCTTGGGGACATGGGGAAAAGTTAAGTGAGCCCACAGATACTGACCCTTGTATTGTTACTTCCAGAGGTCCAGCCAAAGGCAGGTTTCTAGTTGAGATGAAGATGCCCACCCCTTTTTCTCCCAGAGCTCGTCTTTCTTAGGATCGTTGGAGAGGAGCGTGGGCAAACCCGGGGAGGACTACCTCTCTGTGCAGTAGAACTGAAGTCACTCCCTTTTCTCCCACAGGGGAAGGTGGAGGTAGAAGCTGGGAAAGAAGGCATGAAGTTTGAAGCCAGTGCGTTTTCATACTACGGTGTGATGGCCCTCACAGCCTCTCCAGGTGAGTGGTCCCCGCCTGCTAGCACAGGACTCTGTTTCAGGAAGGCACAGCCCTCACCCTCAGTCCCTACCCTGCACCCAGCATGGTTCACAAGTACCCTAGAGACGGAAGTTGCACCCCTCTCAGGGTTACCCCTTCATAGGTCTCCACACAGTGGACACAACTGAGCACACCAGGAAAGACAGAACATTAAGGGCCCTAGTGAGAGAGAGAAAGCATCCTCCTCTGAATCTCTGTCCCCAGAGGTCCCCCTCCCTTGTATGGACACAGGATGTAGTGGGTTGCCTTTGTCCTCCTCAGCCCGGGGTTGTGCTTATGTGTGGCCGCGCTTCCTTTCTTCCCATCCCTGCTGTGTGCTGTGCTTGCTGCTCCCCCATCTGATCACTGAGCAGTGCACTAAGCCCACCCTAGGCTATGGTGACAGAGTGAGGCAGCTGGTGACACTGGGTTCACAGGAGGAGATGAGGGCTGCACTCTTTAAGTCAGTCCAGGACCCCGGCCTGTGGAGGGTATCCCACACTCAAGCGTGCCTTCCATTCACCTTCCGGGAAGTACTCTCAGAGATGTACCAGAAGCGCGTTCCCATGGTGATTGTGAACCAAGGGAAGCTGACCCTTAGGTTAACCGTCCGTCCCCAGGCTGTCTCCTGCTAGCGGCTCTGTGAACGCTGCTCGTCTTCTGGTGGGTGTGTGCACTGCTGAGTTGCCGGTTAGCTTTAGAGCTTTCTAGAAGTTTAATGCTTCTGGAAGCCTTGTATCTGTTTCGCTCCTGCCTATCTTGGGAAGTCTCCTGGTTTCCACTCAGAAAGTTTGAGGCATACAGAGTAGCCCTTCTGGGGATTTTCCATTGCATCTTTCTTCCTGAGGATGAGGGAGTTTGCCACTACTGTTTGTCTAAAAGCTGGCTGCTTGTGGTGGGCGGTTTTGCCCCGGGGATTGAACGAGCTCCCTGAGACCCTGAGGTGTCTGCAGCGACGTCAGCACTCAATTTTGCTTCCAGTCCCTCTGGATCATCTCTTGCCTTCCCTGACCAGGAGTAGGTCAGGCAGGTAAACAGAGGTGCTGTGGTGACACCTGGTGGCCAAAGTACAAAAGGACACTGTCCAAGGAAACCTTGACAAAGCCCAAAGCTAATCATAGTCCATCTTAAAGGAAGGTTGGTTGTCAAACTGAAAAAAATTGGACAGCGATGGAGGACTTCAGGCAAGTTTGTCTTTGTGAATTTGTCTCCCCTACTATCCCACCCAACCGTGTGATGGGCATAAGGCTGGAAGTGTTAGGAAGCCAGCGAGCTGTCAAAAGTCCTTGCTCTCTTGCGCAGGCTTTGCTGTCCTAAGGAACTTTGTCCCTGAATGTGCACCTGCTTGGTCCCCCCAGACCAAGGTCTTTGTTGTGCTTGAAAGTGAGCTTCATCTCCACCGCTTGGCGACACTGGGTGGGGGGAGCTTCATAACTGGGCATGAAAAGACGTGGGTCACAGCTCAGGATGCAGGTTGTGTCACATTGAGAAAAGGCCCTTGGTGTCCCACAATAACCAGGAGAACGGTGTATTGTAACCCTTAAAATATAAAGTAGAGGCCGGTGAATTAATTTCTGTAAGTTCAGGGTCGGTGCGGTCTACTCTGTGGACTCTAAATCAGCCAGGTCTATACAGACCTTTGTCTCCAAAGTGTAAAAACTGGTGATGAGAACAGGCCCACAGAGGAAACATGTCACAGAAAAGTAGTATTATTGTGACCATTGTGGGACTATATGCCTCAACTTAGCCCAGGTTAACAGACCCCTGTTAAGGCAGCTCTGAAGAGAAATGAGAGAATACATTTTTGCTGATCGCTGGCTATTTAGACCTAAACACTAGCCTCGCCCATATTGAACCAGAGTGTAAGGAAACAGACAGTAAAAGACTGGGAGTAAAGGCCACACCACTAGTTCCAGCCCTTGGGAAGGAGGTGGGAGGACCAGGGGTGTAAGGCTAGCCTGAGCTATGTAGTGATTTTGAGGTTAACCCTAGACGGCAAGAGACCTCTCAAACCAATCAAAACATGACAACAAAGGACAGCAAAGCTGGCCCTGCACCAGAAAGCTCCTGTCATTCATTTCAAAAGCTCTTCCAGTCTGGGGTCTGTGTGTTCATTGAGATGTGCCCTCAGAACGGTACGATAGCACCTGCCTGTGTCTAGTCAAGAGGATGGCATCAGCAGGTGAAGGTGAGTCGAAGGTCATCCCTAAGCTGCACACGTTGGAAAGGGAGACGGACTCCCACATATGTGCTATGGCGTGTGCACGCACCCAAAAAATGGACAGTCAGCTGTTCACTAGGGAAACAGGCAGGGGACTGCTGTCAGGTTAAGGCCAGCATGGCCTACATAGCAAGTTCCAGGCCAGCCTGGGCTGTAGGTTGAGACCTTGTCTTGAAACAAAGGAGTAAATTAAAACCCACCATCGTGGGGCTGGGGATTTAGCTCAGTGGTAGAGCGCTAACCTAGGAAGCGCAAGGCCCTGGGTTCGGTCCCCAGCTCCGAAAAAAAGAACCAAAAAAAAAAAAAAAAAAAAAAACCACCATCGTTGGGACATGTGGGAAGGTCCTTCGTGGCCTACCCTTGGGGTTTTCCCTGCCACAGGCTAGTCCCCCATCAGAGTGAGCACTGCCGAGCCCAACCTTTGTCTGCCATTCTCAGGCAGTCTGCGCATGGCATTCTACACATTCGCCTCTGTTTTGAAATCTGCAGCCATCCCAAGCAATTCAAAATATCAAGCCAAAATTATGAAACCAATGATCCCAGAGAGTTGGGTAATCAGGGGCTGGGCTGCACGGTGAGCGAGCGCTGCAGTGCCCGCATGGCCTCTTCTCAGAGCCCCCCCAGCTGAGCTCCAGCCTTACTGGCTGTGACTCAGACATGAGAACAGCTTGTTTTGGAGTGTGGACCTCAATGGGGTGTTGGGGGTTTAAGAACTTTCCAGAGAAGAGCACAAGGACGAGATTCTTCCCAGTGGCATAGTGTTCTGGGAAAGTCATTTGTGTCCCTTCCTTTTATATAACAGCACCCGGGCTTTGGTACTTCCCGGGCCGAATGCTCACGGTAGTGAGACAGCGTCCACTGCAGTCCCTTGGATGTGAAGATCTGTCTCTGCCTTTCGATGCGGTCTCACCCTGTTTTTCTCCATTTTCCAGTTCCTTTGTCCCTGTCTCGCACCTTTGTTGTCAGCAGGACAGAGGTGTTAGCTGCGGGCTCTCCAGGTAACTCTGCATGCTTCCTTCCTCATAATCTGATCCATTGATTGAGTGCCTGCCTTAACCCTGGGGGAAACCTGCCCACCAGGGCTGCACAGCGCCGTCCCCAGCTTCCTGCTAGCCCTAACACTCTAGGGTTGCTGCCTAAGATGGAGCTGTCCAGGAAATCATAAGCCACCGAGGGCTGGAAAGGACCTCTGGGCCAGGACCTTGGTGACGGGAATAGAGAAAGCCTCTGTGGTGACTAGCCTGTGCCTAGTCCTCATCCCATCTCACCGCCTGGACCTCACAGGTCTGCCCAGTCTTACTCATCTTCAGCATGTTCTGAGATGTGGAGTTTGCAGGACCCAAGGGACTCGGAGCCCAAGTCTAGACTGCTTTCATTTCCCAGGATCCATTTGGACAAAATCTTGGGAGACATGAACTTTTCTTGGCAAGTGAGAAAAGGCCCTCCCTCACCATGATTTGGGGTTACTCTCTCCCCTGTGAGCTGACTGGGAATCTCCCTCCTCAGGCAGATGGCCCTGCTGCCCGGGGTCTTGCCCTTGTTTGGTATCAGCCGTGCACATTCCTACCCCGCAGCCGATTACCTCCCTGCAGGAGAGCATGGCCAGGCTAACGCGCCAGCCACCACGAAGAAAAGTCTTAATCTTTCTTTAATTAAAATTGCTTAGCCTTGATCGAGCTTGTTGTGGTGCACACCTACCCATATCCCAGCACGCAGGAGCTGAGGCAGGAGAGTTGAGGGTTAATGTAGTAAGATCCTATCTCAAAGAAAGAAAGGTTGCCAGATACTATGTTGGGTACCACTTTCCTGTATGGCCTTTTCCCCATATGGCTTGTGTTTTCAATCTGACTGATGCAATTTACGTACAGCCCAACTTCAGTCAAGCTCTGGAACGCTGGTACTTGGAGGAGCCAAGGCTTATGTTAGACGGAAATTAATTAATGTCTCCATAAGTCTGCTGTGGCCCACACCTCTAATCTCTGTGTTTAGAAGGCTAAAATCGAAGATTGACACGTGTTCAAGAACAGCTTGGCTACATAGTGAGTTTGAGGCCAGAATGGCTACAGGGTAAAACCCTGACTTCAAAACCCCAACAGGCTCAAAACACAGGTCAGTTGCTGAAATGCTGCCTGCAAGGGGAAGGAGACCCGATCGACCTCCAGCTCCCAAAGCCAAGCCTAGTGACCTGTGGTTTTGATCCCCATTCTGGGGAGGTAGAACCCTGAGCTGACTGGCAGCCGGATGAGCCAATCAGTGGGCCCCAGGTCCCAGTGAGTGACACTGTCTAAACAAAGTGGACAGCTCCTGAGGGACACCCAAAGGTGACCTTTGTCCTCCACATACACATACACACACCAAACATGAAGATACATGCATACGCATGCACGCATGCACACACGTGCACACAGGCACACACGCGCACTCTCTTCGAGTTTGGCATATCCGAGCATAAGCTACTCATAGAGCTGTTTACTCAGGCCGATGAGCGGGGCACGCGCACTTCCATCTATGTCCAGTTCTTCCCTCATGCTTGCTGTTTGCCTGCTGTTTCAGGGGCACTGAAGTCGATGAGTCAAAGCCCATTACGTCATCCGCGTTTTGCCATCTCTGTAGCATTGGAGGTGTTTACTCTGCCTGCTTCATCTGGGCAGGGTAGACAGCCTGCCTGCCTCCAGGGTCCCGGCATTGCAGGTCCAGCCCCTTCTCTGCCTCCTTGCAGAGGAGGCCCAGTTCATTATTCTGCCTGCTAGTCTGCGTCAAAAGAAAGGATTCCTGGGCAGGATAGATAAGATGAACTGAAGCAAAAAGTCAGAAAACCAAAGTAAACCAATACTGAGAGGGGTTGTTTGTTTGGGTTTGAGGTAAGGTCTTAGCCCTGGCTGTCCTGGAGACTGACAGTGTAGAGCAGCAGATCTCACCTCACAGGGCCCCACCTGCCTCTGCCTCCTGACTGCTGGGATTAGGGGGTATCCCCCATGTCCAGCTCAAAAGGTTTTGATTTTGTTTTACCTTGTTTTTGAGATGAGGTCTGTTGTAGCCCAGGCTGGCCTCAAACTTGAAATTTCTATGTATCTGAGGATGACCTTGAACTCACTGTCTTCCAGTCTCTACCTCCCAAGTTATGGTTGGTTATGGTTGGTGCCACCAAGCCCAGCAAACTGATGTCTCATCTTCATTGCTGTCATACAACTGTGACATACAAATCTGATAGCAAAATATGAACCCAAACTTGGATCTGAACCACTCAGTGGGACATCCAGAGTACACAAGCAGGACTGTCAGAGCTCAGACAGCCCCGCTGCTCTGTTTGGGAACTGCATTAGGGCCCAGCATGGTTAACTGTAGAGAAGGCTCCGTGAAATTCCTAGAAGGAAAAGAAGCTGTGATTAAGTCAAACCCAGTGCTGCCCCTGTCTCCACAGCCGGGCCAGGGCTTTCGGCAAGAGGCTAGGACCAGAATGAGCTCCACCCTGGAGCAGGCACGCGCTGGCTGAGTGGGGCAGCTCCTGCCTGCTGGTTTTGGTCACACTTGGGATTGAACACTGTGTCCTTCAGACAGCCATTCTGCTCAGGTCTTAGAATAGTGAGCAGAGCCCAGAGCCCTGTTCGTCAGAGAAACTTCCAGGGCTTCTTGAGAGAAAACACAGCTCTCGCTGAAGAGCAGCAAACAACCACAGAAAACCCGTGAAATCTCTCTGACCCATTGCAGATTGTCCCAAACTGTCACAAGGGTCCATGACTTCCCTCTTTTTACAAGAACTTTATATTAACTTTAAATATAATTAAACTTCTATGGCTATGTTTTGTGAGCAGAAGTTGAGCGTGAGTCTGTTGGAAACACAGGCGGTGCAGTTGTTTCTCAAGGTTTGCTGCTTTCCTGTCAAGGAGGCTTAGTGCCACTGGCCACGTGCCGTAAGCCACTCTTAGTGCCATAAGCCACTCTTTCTTTACTTGGTGCTAAGATTTTAATATTGTCCTTAGATGCTGAGCACTGTATTAAAGCCATAGGGTGTGCTCCCAGCCAATCAGGACAGGCCCATGGCTCTGTAGGATGAATATTGGAAATGGGCGGCTTCTCCAGACTGTGGCTGTGATGACGGGCAAAACAACAGGTCCATCATGTGTGCATGCATGTGCGCGTGCGCGCGTGCATACACACACACACACACACACACACACACACACACACACACGCGCGCGCGCGCGCACACACGGGTCCAACAAGCCAACCAGAATCCAGTGTTCACTAACTGGGAGTCCAGAAGAACCCAGGCTCTGACCGCCACCTGGGGGTCTAGCCAAGAAGCAGTGAGCCTACTGGGTGCCTTGCCGTTAATACCGTGAAACCGTAGAATTAAACACTGTTTTAAAAATCTATGTGGACAGCATTCAGGAGAGAAATAGGTAGGTGGGTCTCTGAGTTCCAGGTCAGCCTGGTCTACGAAGTGAGCTCCACGCCAGCCTGGTCCACGTAGTGAGCTGCAGGCCAGCCTGGTCTACGTAGTGGGAGACCTAATCTCAACAACAACATACATACACACTCATAGAAAAGACAGCTTCATATCGACTACTCTTTCTTAATAACCTTTTCAAAATGTCTTCATACAACTAAACAAACCCCTCAATTTTTAATTTTACTTTCATAATATCTGTTTAAAATAATGATGTCGGTTTGACTTTTACACTATATTTTAATAAGGATATCTTGTTCTTTACATTGGAGGCTTTGTTTGTAGACCCACAGAAGCATAAAGTCCGTTCAGAAAAAATATTAAATATATTAAACAAAAATATGTGCAGAAACATGATCTGTGGTTGAAATTTAGAGGTACAGTCCTGGGATTCTTTGTTCAAAAGAGAGATCTGTCATACTAGGTGACATCATTGTGTAGAAAGGCTTGATCCCGGAGCATGGTGATGAGAGGCTAACAGGAGAAAGGGGAGCCCATCAACCTCTATCCAGCACTCACTGGGCGTGAGGCTGTGCTCAGCGCTGTATCTTCCGTGAGCTGGGTACCACTGTGCAGTTCACAGAAACGACTCTCAAGTTGGGCAGAGTTGGGTCACCTGTTCAAAGTTCTGCTCTAAGTGTAAAGCGCTGCTATTACCACGCCCTTCTCTGGAGGTGGCAGGGACAGTAGGGGGCACTATTGAGCCAGATGCTGACTTGTGGGAAGCCAGCACTGTGAGCTGTGACAGATCTGCTGGAAGAGGGAGTTGTGGCCTGGAAGTCCTAAGGGGAGTTCCCAAATGGACTCGGTGGTGAGGGTTTTAGTCCTACTGTAAAGAGAGGGACACTAGGGGAACATGGCACTTCAGGCTCTTCAGGCTGGTTTCAAGTTGCTCAGTGGCACTGATAAGCCTGCCACTTGAAGTAGGAGGCAGACATGGCCACAGTGACAGACTTTGATAGTTGGAAGGCAGGACCTGCCACAGGCTGGCTCTTTTCTGGGGGCTTTGGAAGATGGGAACATGGGTCCCCTCTACTCTTGTGGCTCTGTTATTCAGAGCCCATCCAATGTGAGCAGCTGGTTGGAAGGGTGGGGTAGAAGAGGCCGCCTCAGCGAGGGCATGGCTTTAGTTAGCATTTGGTTGGTTGGTTGGTTGGTTGGTTGGTTGGTTTGGTTTGGTTTTTTGAGACAGGGTTTCTTTGTGTAGCCCTGGCTGGCCTGGAACTCCCTCTGTAGACAAGGCTGACCTCAAACTTAGAGATCCATACACCTGCCTCTCCAGTGCTGGGGGCAAAGGCGGTGTGCTGCCACACCCAACTGGTGTTTTATTTTTAACACACTTCATCATTAAAGCTACAAGGAATGGGGGCTGGAGAGTCGGCTTAGTGGCTCAGAGCACTTTCTTGCTTTTCCAGAGGGATTCAGGTTCAATTCTGGTACCGTATGGCAGCTAAAAATACCAGTTCCAGGGATCCAGCACCCTCTTCTGGGCACTAGATGTAATACATACACTGCAGGCAAAATAGCCATACACGTTTTTTTTTTTAAAAGCTATAAGGAATCTTTGACAACACTTGGGTTCTCCTACCCTTCTCCCTTCGATCTTTCTGAATGCTTGCTCCAAGGAGCTCACTGCAGAAACCCGGATCACCAGGACACTGAGGCAGGCCTCTCAAGGGTTTTCTGTCACATAGCGTGATGGCATACCTGAGCTGGCTGATGGCTAAGAGGCAAAGGAGACAGAGGGACTTTGATAATTTCTTTTGGCTCCTGGAAGGATAATGGCCCTTGTTAGCACCAGGTAGCATCTATGTCCTGGGCCTGACCCTCAGCCTCATCTGTACCTAGTGATGTCCCCTGGAAGGCGGGTTCCCAGCAACAGAGCATTGGCCTTTATACCCTGGTCTGTCCCAGCTGAGCTGCATGCACCTGCGGGAGAGACACGTGGGTGCTCGTGCGATTGCTTCTCATTGGAGCGAGCCTTCTCCAGTGGCTCTTCCTACAGTGCAGTAAAGACTGCTTTTCTTCCCTTTCCTAGGTGAAAATAAGTCACCTCCTCGCCCCTGCGGCCTGAATCACTCGGACTCTCTCAGTCGGAGCGACCGGATTGATGCCATGACACCCACCTTGGGGAGCAGCAACAACCAGCTCAGCTCTTCATTCCTACAAGTCTACATCCCTGATTACTCAGTGCGAGCCCTCTCCGACCTACAGTTCGTCAAGGTGAGTGGGGAGGGCTGTGTGGCTGGATCTGGCAGGTATGGCCACTTCCCTGACAGCCTCCCCTTTGCTCTCAAAACACCCGCCTTCCTCTTCTGGGCCCAGCACAGGTTGAGGAACACACTGATCTCGGTTCCATCCCATGAGCAGCCAAAGCAAACGTGGCCATGGCAGGGAACTGGAGCAGATGGGAGAAAGCCATTTCCAGTTCTCTGGAGCCTGTGGCTGGTGACTCTCTGCTTCCCCTGCAAAGCACTGAGGTTGCCTCTGCCCTGGACACAGGGTCTTTTCTTAGCCCGAATTAGACATCTTTCCGAGATCCAAGCGGCTTTAGCTGGTGGAAACTGATCTCCATTTTTCTTGTCTCTGAATGTAAGAGGCAAGATGTAGAAATGGTTCCAGTGGTGCGAGCTGGCGGGATCTCTGGAATCAACTTGAACTTCACAGAGTGGCTCGGTTTCTACTCAAGGATGATTTTCTTCTAGAGCAAAAGCCTTTTGGGGTATTCGGTGTGTGATGCAGTGTTAAGAGACAAGAGAACCTAAAAGTAAGTTCTCTCGGTTTGTTTTCTGTGTCCTCTTCTGGCCTCAGATCTCCAGACAGCAATACCAAAATGCCTTGATGGCGTCCCGGATGGACAAAACGCCTCAGTCTTCAGACAGTGAAAACACTAAAATTGAATTGACTCTTACGGAGATGCATGACGGCTTGCCAGACGAGACGGCCAACTTGCTCAATGAACAGAACTGTGTGTCACACAATAAGGCCAACCACAGCCTGCACAGTGAAGGCGCCATCTAGGGCCCCTCGGGCCCCCTTGTCCTGCCCTCCTGGACTCGGTCTGACCGTGACTTCCACTAGTGTGAGCTTGTCTGCCATGCTGCGTCCTACAGCATTGAGACCAAAGACTTTGTCCCCTTCCCTGGAAGCTGCGGAGGACGGCTTGGGGAGGGATGGAAACCGGACACGTGACATCCACAGCTGGGGCATGGCTTTCAAGAATTCGGAGACAAACTTCTTCCGCCCAAATAGAATCATGTTTATTTTTTCAGAACCTTTTATCGTTTCTTTCATCCCTCAATTTGCATGAATTTAAAAATCGTTGCATTTATTTTTTTTCCAAGAGATCATGTTTTTGTTTTTAAGTGTCTTTTGCAGAGTTTGAAGTTGGTCTTTCTGAGCTAACTCTGCTGTAGCCCCACCATGTGACCCTGACAGGATGGACTTGTCCCTTTAGTGGCCTTCCTTGGCCATCCCTAGGAGGGCCACCTTTCCTCCGTGCCCGGTGGGTGTCGCTGTCGAACTTGAAGGATGAATGAAGAAAATCCTGTCACTGCAGAACGTGCCAAGTCTGTCGTCACTGTGGGTGTCGGCAGAAGCTGCAGGTGCCCTCTCTGCACGTAGCGTCCTTTTGAACATATGTCTAACCAAGTCCCTTTCCCTCAGGAAGGGTTAACGTTTGCTTGGGAATGTGATTTTCTCCCACCTTAAGGAATTTTTATCACCAAAATGAATGTTAATGAATTTTAAACCTATGGTTTATGATTGGCAGGAGGCAATGGCTTCATCCCCCATTCCTGTAACCTGGGGTGGGCTGGGCCATCAGCTAACCACACCCCCACCTCCTCACCCCTCACTCTTGCTAACCCAAGCTGCTGCAGGTGCCAAATGGAAACTTCCATGGGGCTTCCTAATGAACACGTGGTGTGGCGGCGACAGGAGTGCTCTCTCCTCTGGAATTCGTGTATTATCTGAATGGGGTGGGTGGGGTTGGGGCAGGAGGCTGATGGTGCGCCCAGACATTTCTGATCCCATGTTTTTAATGGAATACCCTTCCTCCCATAGAGCCAAGTGCCCCTAGCATGTTGTCCCTGGCCTCTGGGTCTCAGAAGTGGCAGTGACCCTGCTCAAAGGTGCCTCCTGCTTCAGATGTGGCTAGTGCCAGAGAGCCGCCCATACAGCCAGAGCCAGTTTAACCCTGAATGGATTCAGAGACCAAATGTGTGCTGTGACCATTTCATGTGTGTCTCCGTCTTACTTTAATACAAAATTTACCATGTGTTGTGAAATTCACGCCAGCAGGCTCTGCTCCAGTGGCTTAAGTGGTCCCTTACTTGCATTTGCTGGCAGTGCTCGTACACTCAAATGAACTCCTGGCCATAGTGTTCAGTGGGATTCTCATCACCCAGGTCACTGCTAAAGAAGAGAGCCTTCGTGTGCCTGGGCTTCCTGCAACAGGAAACCCTCAGGCTTGGCATCAGCCTCCTCCTTCAGGTAGGAGGTCTGCTAACCCCAGGGTGGACTCTGGGCGGGCGGCATGGTGGGTTGATCTTTTGATGAATTGCTGATGACTGAAAACTCTGTGCGTGTGCACACTAGGACTGGAACCCACATGGGGCCGTGTGCATACTTGGCAGGTGCTCTGTCACTGCCACACCTGCAGACCTCGGCATGGGCCTCTGTGCCATGTCCACTGAGTGTTGGGTGGTGGTCCTGGAGTGTTCTGGTTGGGAAAGGCAGGCACACTTAGTGGAGGGCCTTTAAAGGAGCTGAGTGACCTGCTACTGGCACCTGGCCTGCCACCTTGGAATGAAGTTACTACCATGGGGAACCCCACGCTGTGAGTACCCCCCTTTCAAACTTCCAAGCCAAAAAAAAAAAAAAAAAAAATCAGTTTTCTAAGGAGCATACTATGTGATGTGAGCTCTCTGGTGTGGCCAGGTCAGGGCCTTTCCACCACCAAGCGTCTGGCTGGCCTCCTCCCTGAGGCCTGGAGAGCCAAGGCCCCACTCTGTCAGCCTCTCAGGTGTGGTGCATAGCTGCCTCTGTCAGCCTTGCTGCTGGAAGGAGCCTCGGGGAGAGAAGCACCTTGGTCGTCCTCTCTCATGGATCCTAGAGGTGGGTGACTCTAGGAAGCTGGGAGAGCATCAGTCACCACCTGCTGTGGCTGCTAACTGTAGAGTTCTCTTCAAAGCCGAGGAGTGGGGTTCTCAAAGATAGAGGCTATGGCCTGCCAGCTCTGTGTTCATTTCTGATTAATGAACTAATTACCATTGACTACTTACTTCTATAACCAGGGACTCAGAATAGTTCCTCCCTCGTCCCCGAGTGCACAAAGGTGACCTGGCCATAGTGAGCTGCTGGGGAGACACCTCAATCTTCAAACAGGGTTTGCATCTGAGTGAACAATTTTTCCAAGTCTTCCCCCTCCCAAGCCAACTCCTGAGACAACGGAAGGAAACACTGGCTCTTTGCCCTTCAGAGTGGATCTTGGCTACGAATGGCACATACCATCTCTGGCCTCACCCCATGGACTTCCCAGCCAAGAGAGACTGGCAAGTAGTAGAGTGGCCAGGTTCAGGGCTCTTCCTTTGTAGCCCCTACCTGTAATCCCTCCTGAGCTGCTGTGTGTGCTGTATGTGGAAGGGAGGGTCCAGGCAAAGCAGACTCAGGCCTTTTTAGTTCTGGTTGCTGTGGGCCTGCCCGTTCCTCTGCTGCCAGCCAGAGGACAGAACAGCACCTATAACTAGATGCCATGTGGGCAGACATTGCTGGGACACTGTCACTGTTAATGAGGGTCCTTCATTTACTGCCCTTTGTCCATCCGTCACACAAGTTCAACCTCTAATAATGCCTTAGGAAAACAGAATCCTGACATTTATACATGAGTATTGGGGTGCTAGTCAACTAGCTTGAACTTTGGATCCTAATTTGAAGGTGCCGCCTGTTTCATACTCTCTGTGGGCATAGTTGACCTCACGTGAAGGGAGCTGAACCACAACTAAGTTTCTCATGTTATTCCAAGAAACGTGCGCAGGCGTTCAATGCAGAACTTCACACTGATACGGAACACTAACTGTGAAAAGTCACCTTGCCATCCCCAGTTCTGTGCAGCTAAAGGACCAGTTTTTCCAAGTCTAGGAAAACATGGTAGGTCCAAACGCATTAGAAAGTGGAGCAACAGGATTTTGAGTTACACAGGGACCATGAACTTCAGCCCGCAAATTATTTGGGTCAAGGAGCAAAACCAAGGAGGTGCTGGGTGACTTAGCCTGTCCTTCTCTTAAGGCTATCAGAGATCTGCCACCGTCACTGTGCCTGGACCCAGGGTATGAGGTCTCCCGGGATGGACCCAAGCAGATTAACTCTCTGGACTGGCACAAAGTACACACACCTTGTCCCATGGACTAAAGAGCAAGATGAGAGGGTGGCTTCTACAGACACCGTGTAGTCTTAAACCCCTGTGGCTTGGCATGATTCCTCTGCTTTCCTTCTGAAGGACTGATGGCTCTTTAGTTACTTAGGTACCAGTATGCACCCCCTTTTTTCTGAGGGACCAGGCTCTTTCCTGGGCTATGTTTGCTTCCTTTCTGGGCCATAGGCTTGTGGTGCTTCTGTCCAACAAGGATAACTGGGTAAGTTGTAGGCTAGCCCAGAATTTGGAGGAATTTTGAGGTGAATATAGAAGTGACAGTGGGAGGATTTGGAAGTTTTTCCCATACAAATTTATCAAATGCGGAACCTACACAGTGGACTTGTATACCTCAGGGCCATTTCCTTCCGTGCTTGAGTGGCTGATGAGAAGATGAACTTGAGCTTCATTTGCTTCTAGTTGAAGGATGAACAGTGCTCCAAGGCTGCGCTGCTGGTACTAATCTTGGGTCTCCTCCTGGAATCAATGATTTACTG
Organism: Rattus rattus; assembly: GCF_011064425.1. Classification (NCBI taxonomy): domain Eukaryota; kingdom Metazoa; phylum Chordata; class Mammalia; order Rodentia; family Muridae; genus Rattus; species Rattus rattus. Next base: position 46,353,179 of record NC_046155.1, read on the forward strand.
GTTTTTTTTCTGGAGTGTCCCCAGTCATGCTGCAGCCCCATGGCCACCTCAGTCAGGCAGAGGGAGCAGTCCATACACTGCAGCTAAAGTGAGCATCTGGGGACCTTTGCTTCTTAGCTCCCTGTGGCTGACACAGCTCATGCAACCTTTTTATTCCAGAGCCACTGAGACACTCAGCTGCAGTCTGAAATGCTTTTTAAGGGGATGCCAGGCAGTACTTGAAGCAAAAACGGCAAGAGTCAGGTTCTAGAGTTTTATATACACAGCTGGAAGGTGGGAGAGATATGGGTCAGCATTTTCAGATGACGATGTTTTGGGGTTCTGTCTAGTTTCACTTAGAAGGGTATGTTCTGATGTTGCTCACATGTGATCCATGCGGATCTACTTCTGGGGCTGGATTCTTCGAGTTGCCCAAAAGAGAACTATCAAAGGGGCCTGACAGACCTGAGTGCCTGCTCTTCTTGGAGACTCGGGTTTCTCACATAGAAACTGCTGGGGTCCCAGACCTCTAGACCCAAGGGAAGCGAAGACTCATTCCCTGGAGAGCCCCCTAGCTTCTGACTCACGACCCCCCATGTCAAGTCTACTGTGAAGTCTCATCAACCTACTGACTTTTCTTATTTCTGCAGTCCTTTGAGTCCACAAATGTATATGCTTTATTTTATATTATTTATTATGTACATATGTCTCTATGTTAGTATATCATTTGTGACTACGACACTGTTTTGAAGCCCCTCATCCATTGAGCCTAGTGTTCTGCTGTTCCTTATCGGGTGAGAGGGTGGTGGTATCTTTTTGTTTAAAAGGAAAAAACCCACCCATATTGCTGCTTTTACACCAGCTTCCTTCATTGCCTTACCCACTCCTTCCCGATGGCCCGTATTTGGGAGGTAGATGGAGGCAGTGCTTCTGTCTCCATGCGTTACCGCAGAAGTGGTTTTATGGTGGTTGGGTCTCTTTCCTATGCAGTGGTAGCATATGGCTGAGACCAGAGCTTCCTTCCTCATCCACACACAAGCCAGATCACCTTCTTGGTCCCAGACTGATGGCCTCTACTCCTCAACTTTTACTGCAGACTCTATCTGCAATGGAAGCTGCCCATCGAGGCTCCGAATATGGCCCTTCCCGGTGTTATGGTACAGTTACCAACACTGCCTTGGGCCTAACGTAATTGTCTGATTTCCATCCTCCTCAGCTGTACCCACTGTACCACAGCGTACATTTCATGCATCTGAGCAGTGGCATCAATGGAAAGCTAAACACAGGTCACGTGCACAAACTTCACAAGCTGTCATAACGGACGCGTTTATAATTCAAATGTTGTAGATTTACAATACCTATTTATTTGTACCAATTTATTTGTAAATCTTGTGATTGTTTTTAAAAGGTTTTGTTCATTTCTATTATTCTATTTAGATAAATGATTTTCTGTTCACCCTTTTAGCAGCTGTGTGTTCCCTCTTTCCTCTGTGTAATACCACCTACCTTGTTTTCTTCACACTTGGTCCCCTGCCCAATTACATGGCTTTACTGGTGGGAAAGTTTGGGACTGAATCGCATCGGGGCCTCTCCTTAGGACAGACGTGGCAAAGTCTCTTGTTTATGGAAATGCAAGTTGAGTGTCACAGCCTGGTACAGCTGGTTCTGGGGATGCTCTTCCAAGGAATGAGGTTTGCCCTCATCAGCTAGGAAACAACACAAGTCGCCACTGCACCTGCCCAGGCACGCAGCAGCGAGGCAGATGGAAACAAGGTTTCCCTTGGCAGCAGTGAGCTCCTCTGCACGGGCTTCTTCTCAGTTGGCTCCCGCAGATGAGCATGGCTATTTAAGTCCTCCAAACCAGTGAGGAACATCGGCTCTCGGGTGAGTCACCCTGAAGTGACTCAAGGCCACAGGTATGGGAGGCACATACCTAAGAATGACCCTCATCTTCTGTTGTCACTTGGGTGACAAGACCCACATCTTCTGGCTGAGTTTCAAGGTGCTTGGTGAATCCACGAATTGGCTGCCCCTTCCTGAAATCCTTTATTTTTACTTCACATGCCAAACAAGCCCATGCTGAGAATCAGGCTCTGAGGGGCTCAAGAGTCCCTACTGCGTTTGACCGTGACGTCTGTCTTCACCCTTGTCCTGTGTGGGAACATTTCAGTGGCATACTGACAAGACTGACTTTAAACCCTGTCTGTCTGATCATTTCCTGGAAGGAGAATGAATGCACCCATACCCTGGTCAAGTGTCTAGCTCTTTCCCTAGACACAGGGCACAGATCATCAGGGCAGGAAGATGGCCATGGCAGTGCCCTCTGGGCTAACCACTGTGGCTGGATCTTCGTCTAGATGGTTCTTGAGATGGCAGAGCATTAGAAAATGCCCTAGGAGTATGGAGGTAGTTGTGCTGTGAGGAACGCTGGGCCTCCTGTCACACTCCTGTGCCTGTTCATCTCTGAGCTTTATTAAGCTCAGTGCTTCAAGGACACAGATACGAAGCAGGAGGACCCTGGAGAGTCTACAGGGCAGCAGGAACGTCCCCTAGCCCGGCAGTGACTTCTGGCAACTGTACAGGGTCAGGCAAGTGTTCCACCACTGAACTACATACAATCTAATGACATATCCCTCGTTAAAGTCCAAAAGGTTCAATTAGATTGCTAATTACCCTCTTGCAACGTGATTTCATTTTCCTTCCGAGGGCTGTATCTGTGCTCATAACTCCCAGGTATGAACGTTCTGTAAGTCCTAGGATAAAGGAATTGGTTATACGGACCTTGTCTTAAATGTCGTTTTTGACCTGGTAGATGACCTGAAGGGGAATAAATATGGTGAAGCGCTTCCTGCTGCTGTTAGTGGCTGAGGTCCTGAAAGCACAGGCGACAAGCAGGCAAGACAAGAAATGAGACTGAGCCCAATTCTCCATCAGACTTTGGCAATCACATGCTTAAATCGCATACCCTCAAATCCAAGGTTAACTCTGCTAAGAACCTCTCAGAGGCAGGTGGATTTGTGAGCTCAAGACCAGCCTGATCTACAAAGTGAGTCCAGGATAGCCAGGGCTTGCGACATAGAGAAGCCCTGTCTCAAACCCTGCCTCCCCCAGGGAAAAAAAAAAAAAGCTCTCAGTAAGGAATGGCCACTTATTCTAAACCTGAGGCTTGAAGGATCGTTGCTGTTTCCATGGAGACAATGTGTGCAGTACGCAGGCTCCGAGTCTTGCTCCGTCCTCCGGGTCTCATCTGCAGGTCCCCTGGGAAGAGCTGAAGTGTCTACAGCTCCCTGCTCTTCCTCTAGCACAAGGCAGAGTTTGGGTACTGTACCCCGTGTAAAGAGACCTCAAGGTCAGGCTCAAAACTGGGAATTTTATTTCCTTGGAAAATCCCGAATACTTAGACATGTGGTGTCCAAGTCTGAGATGGGTGTTGGGATGAAATACTCATCTCTTCCTTTACTGTTGTTACCACAGCTGAGAAGCAGGGGAAAGCGGGGAGGAGAAGGCTGCAGTTCTGTAATGAATATTCGTTTAGACCTGCTTCCTGCTTTTTCTGGACAGCAGTTAGGCCGTTAGGTGCTGTTTCCCTGTTAGCAGAGGGGTCTGGCGGGCAATGCGGGTCTGCAATCATTGGGCTCTGTTTTGGCTGTCGCATGCATGTAGATCATCTGTGTAGCCCACTGGCATGCCCGAGGGTAGATCATCTCCGCATCTCACTACTGCGCATGCTTTTGTTTCGTCTTTGGTGAGGATTCCAGACTCAGGCATCCCAAGGGTATGTGATTAGAAATCATTCCCTCTGAGGAAAAACTGTAAGAGAAGCTAATTCTAGTCACCAAGAAAGAATGCCATGAGAAACTAAGTACTGAGGGCCTAACTCTCAAACCACATGGGGAAGGAAGGAGACCCTGAGAGTATGGCAGCAGACGGCCCTTCGTTACCATTTTCCCACCGTCAGGAGGAGGTTAAACAGTTTCCATAACGTGGAGTGTGAGCGAAGTCTCTGTCCTAATATAGACTTAAATATGCAGTGTACCTCAGGCTAGTTATGGTGAGTAAGTTAACAGTGCCCAGGAAGCCTTAGAAAAACTGCAGGACTTCACAGTTGTTACACAAACAAGTCTGACTTATAAGTATCTAAACATGGACAAGCTGCTTTTAAATCTGAAATGTAATCGCACATACACAATGTGACCTAAAGATTTGTAGCTGTTATTCTATTTTAAAATTTAAAAGCAACGTGAAGGGGCATAGCTTACGCCATAGACCTCTGCAGATCTGTGCTATGGTAAACGAGAATCCTGGGTATAAAACAAACACTGAATTTTCTCTGCCTCAGATGTTTCTGAGACATTCAACCTTCTACTGGAGCAGCTCTGTGGAAGGATGCATGAGGTGGTTGCTGTGGCTGGGAGACCCAGCAGGACTGGGAACACTGGGGTCCCTAGTGCCACACACTCCAGTCTTGGGAGCTCAGTAGTCTGGCACTGAAGAAACGATTCTTGGATTCTGATGCTCTACACGGCCTGAAAACTGAGGTGTTTCCAGAACCCCTAGGGAAGCTCCCAGGGGAGATGGAGCTGCCACTCTTGTCCTCTAAAGCGCACAGACTTAAGCAAACAGTGGGCAGTTCACTGATGACAGACAGTTCATGTTTTACATTCTGAAATGTTCAGTCACAGATGCTTCGTCACCTGCGCTGGACAGACCACCCAGCACAGACGGGGGTGTGCGGGAGGTCACCAGCTAGTCTGGCCCTTACAGAGCTCTAGCTCATTAGCAGCTCCTGCTGACTGAAGAAAGTTGACTCAACAAGGAGTTCTCTCGACTGTGCGCTCTTCACAGCCACTCGAAGTGCGCTCTCTCCTCTGGTGAGTCGCCTGGCTGACGGTGCCATCTGGCAATAACAAACTGTTGTATCCACACAACACAATAAAACATAGGAAGCAAGCTGAGTGACGTCCACCTCTGCTCTAAGAAGCACACTAACACAAGGTGACTCTGCAGTTGTCACGTGCCCTGCAGAGGTGATTTGGGCTTGAGAGGGCTTAACACCGTCAACCCAAGCAACATCCTCAATGTCAATTTAAATGAGAACGAATGATAACTAGGAGGGCTATAATAGTCTCTAAGTTTTTAAAAACAGAGATAACAACCAATTAATTGTCCACGGATAAGTTCCAGCCGGAATGCAGTTACTTGGGTGACTGACTCTAAAGTGAGTGAAACTATGCGGCTGCAGGCCTGGGCTAAGGGTGCTGAGCTGGCTGTGTTCCACACCTTCCAAATGAGTGCTTTAAAATAAGCCAGGCGTGCTGCACGCCTTTAATTCCAGCATTTGGGAGGCAGAGGCAGGCACTCACAGCTCTCTGAGTTCAAGGTCAGTCTGATCTACATACTGAACATGTCCCAGGACAACCAGGGCTAGAGAAACTTAATCTTTTTAAAAAATGCTAAAACCTCAGTGAAAAAATCTTTATACCTGTGAAACACTGTACATATAAGCATGTTTTTAACTAAAAGTGATACAGATATACCTAGCAATTTTAACACCAACCCTAAGCCATGACAGCTGTACTGCACAGGGCCAGTGTCAGCATTAGACACACACTTTACTGAGCTCCAGAGCAGTCAATACCCTAGTGACCAGAGCCAAGAATGGAAGAAAACAAAAGTTAGAGCAAGTTCTACAACACAAGTCATGGTTGGAAGTCACAACCTTCGTGTTTACAGGCTCCTGCTTTATTCAGAGCCAGAGGTCATTTCCCAGTCAAGTGAACTCATCCCCTCTGTCCCTTCTGCTGTAGAGCCTTCCCGTCTCTGTGGCTGGGAGCAGGCCACGCTGCTGAAGGCAGCTCTGGCTGTGACAGTGGCTGCTGTTCTGGGAACCTGCTCCTTTGTACTCCTCAGCTACATTCCCCAAAAGGATTGGTTTTATGTAACACAAAGCATTTGTGCTACCAACTTTAAAAAATGTAGCAAGGATGAGGACTTTTGCCTCAAATTCAAATCCCTGCAGTCTAGAATCGTCCTACAGCAAGGAAACCCACAAAGGCACTGACTGACACAGCACCAGCCTCGCCAGGGCCGAGGAAACCTAAAAGCTAACGGAAGGAAACTTGACCTCAACAGAGGCTGACTACACTCGGTAATGAAAGCGTGCATTCTCCACTGGTGAGCAACTGTGACGCACAGGCCGGGTGGGATTGGAGCAATGCAGTTTGTACACAGCATTTGTGGGCCTCCTCTTCCCATCAGCCCCTCTGCTCTGAACCTTTACTACCTTCGTGCATCCAGATGACACGACAACAGGCACAGAAACCATCCCAAGCCACGTGGTGCCGTCTGCATGCACTCCACCTGACTTTACCTGCTCTTCCTATGCAGTTTCAAACCATCTGCAGAGAATACAGATACACAAAACTGAAGTAGCTATGATTAGAATTATTTAAAGCCTTCAGAAACGTACTTTCCAAACGTGCTTCTGATGGAGTCCTCCCACCCTCCCTAACAATCAAACAATCCGCCCCTTGCCCCCACGAGTCCGTCAGACTTGATGGGTGCTCAGGGTTTTCAGTCTGCCTTATTCTTCCTCTTCCTCTTCCTCATCATCATCTTCATCATGGCAGTGTGTGATCTCCTGGGGAGCCAGAGGGAAGAGGTTGGGAGGCTTGATCTCACTAATGGACCTCGTGAGCTGGTGTCGCTTATAGTCAGTGTCTTTGAAATCCACCGATGTGCGGTTGCGGGTGGCGAGAGGGGACTCCATCTCATTGATATCCACATGTGTGTGCTCCACTGTTGATTCGTGCGGCATCTAGAACAAGGCAAACACTCAGGCTGCAGGTGGTAAAGGTGAGTGCTGTCCTAACCGCTCTCCTTTCCCAAGCAGACGCACCTAAGGTGCAGATCACTTCCTACAGCATGAAAGTCAGTAACAGAACACCCTATACTCTACTTTTAAGACTTCCCTAACCAGGCCTGCAACATCAGAATCAGGACATACATATAAAAACATTTATTTCAATTAACACTAACAGAGGTTGGGGATTTGGCCCAGGGGTAGAGCGCTTGCCTAGGAAGCGCAAGGTCCTGGGTTCGGCCCCCAGCCCCGAAAAAAAAAAAAAAAAGAAAAAAAAAAACCCTACTTCAATTAACACTAACAAAAGTCTTTAAAAAAAAAAAGACAGGGCCTCTCAATGTGGCCCTAACTCAGAGGTCCACTGCCTCCACCTCCAGGAGCAGGAACTAAAGGCGTACCCCAATACACCCGCTTTTTTTTTTTTTAAAGACAGGGTCTGTTGTAGTTGAAGCTGGCCTTGAACTCCCAATCCTCCTGCCTATGCGTCCCTAGAGCTCCAACTCTGGGTGACAGCCACCACACCCTATTCAGAAGAGGAAGTCCTCACTAGTCCGTGTAACGTTAGAAAGCAGTGTCGTACTCAGTAACTACCTTGGTGTACCTTTCCTTACTAACCACATAAGCCACTCACAGTTTTCACAAAAACTGTCTCCTCTCCATGTCATTTCACAAAGCTGGTTGCAAATGGGACTCTATGATACAGGTTTGTTTTTTTTTTTTTTTTTTTAGATTTTATTTGTTTATACATATGAGTACTCCATTTGCATGTAGGACAGAAGAGGACATCAGACAGAAGAGACATCAGATCCCATTACAGATGGTTGTAAGCCACCATGTGGGTGCTGGGAATTGAACTCAAGACCTCTGGAAGAACGCCAGTGCTCTTAACCTCTGAGCCATCTGCCCAGCCTTTCTGTGGTGTGTCTTAACTGACATTACTCACCAGGACGTGGGCCGCTCTGAAGAGGTAGCTGAATGGGTAGTACAGCAGGTTGATGAAGGATGCTGCATAGAGGTCAGCGTACCGCATCACTTGGCTGGCAAAGAGCGTCTGCCGGGAGCCACTGCGGAACAGGCTTCCCATCATCCCATAGCACATGTCCATGTCATGAGTCACTTTCTAAGGAAACAAAGCTCTCAGCTTACGCAACTCCTTGTTGGTTACCAGGTACACACAAGTCCCCGCATAAACTCAAACCTGAATGACTGACCACCAACTCCCCACTTCTCCCAAGCCCATTGGGTACCTTGATCCGTCTCTGGATGGAGCTGATGTCTGGGCGCTCATTGCTGCTGCTGTCCAGGTGCCTGGGACAAGAAGAAAGCATGGTGACGACCTCTGAGAGAACACACCTTACCACCTCGCCACTCTTGGAACAGAGTGGGTTTTGGAGCATTAAGTTGTAGAGTTGGGAAACTTACTTGTAGAGTTCAGCCAAGAAAATATCCAAGCTTTGAAGTTCTTCAAAAAGTGCTAGTTAGAGTTTGGAAAGGAAAAGAAAATGTTTTACACAAATCAAGCAAAAGTACTTTTTAAGTGATGGCTTTTAAACAATGTTCAAGCTCCTGACACTTCAGACATAACCAAGAAATACAGCCTGGGTCTGCCATGCCCGAGCCAAGCACACAGTGCACCTGCGCCCTTCGCCGCACAAGGACTCTGCCAACCACCACAGTGCCCCTTCAAGCTGCCTCCTTCCTACCTAAAGCCACAGACCTCAACCCCCTCCCCATCTGTGTGTTCATTCTGGGCTTCCAAATTATCCATTCTTAATCCCTTGGATGCGGACACCAAATCGATAGTCTGACTTAAAAAGAAGAGTTATGTGTGGATGTGTGTGGGCTTACACATGCCACGTATGTGAAGTCAGAGGACAATGTGTGGACGTTGGTTCTCACCACGTAGATTCTGGAGACTGAGTTCAGGTCAAGCTTGGCAGCGAGCACTTTTACCCACTGAGCCCTGACAGTCGAAGGACGGAGAATTAGGTGACTTGTCTAGGGCACTGCTCAACTGGACTTCTAAACTTCATGGGTGGGAAGTGTACAACGGGCAGGCAACGGGAGCAACATCAGTCAGTAACAATGACCTGCTCCTAGGCTCCCCAGGAGAACTCCACCCCACCTCTCTACTCAAGTTCTAACGTCTTTACATTCAGGAAGGGTTGTTCAGATTATGTTGTCACTGAGAAGAAAAGCCATCATCTCTCTCTCCTTTCTATTTGCACTACCTCAGCTGAGGCAACCTGGAGGCAGACACTGCTGTAGCTCTCATTCTCATGTATGGGGAAGCAAGGCCAAGGCACGTGTAGATTTTGAGTAGAGGAGCCAGAGTTCCCATCAACATAGGCCACGCTGGCAGAGTTGGTAAGTCTGACCACAGAGAGGTGCACTCGGACCACATGGTGAGCCTGCCCATCGGCTCCATGTAACCACCTGCAGCCCAGCTGAAGGGCGGGCACCACACAGTACACCTGGGAGCCCAGCTGAAGGGCGGGCACCACACAGTACACCTGGGAGCCCAGCTGAAGGGCGGGCACCACACAGTACACCTGGGAGGCTTGACAAGGTACGTTGGCCTCTGTCTTCACACACCAGGTTATTAGCATTCAGAGCCGGGGCTGCCCCAGAATCACAAACAGGGAAGTGTTAGGATGGAGACTCGAGCTATGGTTGGAGAAGCTTGGAGCTCAGACTGAAGTGGACGTCGTAGTTCAGAGACTGGTACTGTAATGCACCTCAGGAGGGGAACATTCCACACTACCTTGAAGGTCTCTGAGAATCTAACCAAGGCACACACGCACGCGCACGCGCACGCGCACACGCACGCGCACACACCCACACCCACACCCACACCCTCTAGAGTTGTGTGAAATGACTGAGTAATGGTTCTCTGAGAGAATCGAGTCCGAGCTATCTTGTAAGGTACAGACATGTGGCAAAGGTTTGAACTAAGAGTGACAGTCCTTACAACTTTTGTCAGTCCAGACGTGCAGCTCTTGTGCAAGCTCAGGAATCACCAAGAAAGTTCTCCACCCTTGCCGTTTCTTTGACTTCAAAATGTCTCCAAAAATGTGATCTCCAATATACAAAATGTCTTTGCCCTTAGCTCCCAACAGGTCACAGATTGTATCAGATGAACCTGAAAGGAATAAATAGAAAAAAAGTTTCTATATTAAAGAAAGCATTCAAAGCCCCACAGCTACATGCTAAAGAAATTTATAATTATGGGAAAGAGGAGCCTTTCTTAAAGACAAATGTTCACTACTCTTTGTAAGGCTCTGGACAAGGCTTTCAGCTCTACTGTGTAGGAATTGCAGGAAGACGGTGTCAGAGCCCCACAGCTGGGCTGGAGACACCAGCCGGTGGCGAAATGCTTACACAGCATGGAAGAGGCCAAGTCTTCAGAGCCACAAGGGTGCCACGACCAGTTTTTATCACAGACTTGACACTAAGTTGGCTCCATTCGACTGTTTCTGACTCTTGATATTAAACGCAGCTACATGGGCTTTAAGAAAAAAATACCCCGAAATGATTTCAGAATATTGAGACAAACCCTCAATGGAGGACAGAAGGATCTTTTCAGTGAAAATAAAACTTAACCCCGGTGGCTTTCACTGGCAGATGACTCAGGAGATGATATTTCTGGTCCTGAAGAACTGTTACGTGGCACTATGCTGAGAGACCCTGCCACTCTCACAGTGAAGTCCTAAGGACGCCCCAGGGAAGCCAGCACTCACTGAGACAGACCGCTCACCTCCTGAGTAGACGATGCCATGCTGCAGGGGGCCCGTGTAGGTGCCGATTTTCAGTTTTCCGGTTTTCTGGGTAAAGAGAATCAAGACTGAAATCCTGGGTCATTTGATCACGATCTCTACCCACGAAGCTACTTGGCCCAAGCACTCACTCTTCTCAGTGAGTGTTCTGTTGGTCTAGGTCAGGTAAGATCAAAACTCCCAACTTCAGAAGAGACATTATGGGCACTGAGTTAAAAAGAGGGCCGTGGGAAAGGTGAGCATGAAGGACGGTCACCTCCTCGACTTACAGTGTCCACCTGACGCAGCACTGTGCCTTCTCCAAAAAAGAGCGGCTTCCGTGCATCCACCAAAATCAGATCAAAGTACGACTGCCACGGCCGGTGGGAGCTCCCAGGCTGGTGGGACAGAATCGACAAAAGCCACATCACCACTGTATCCCTCACCTCAACCTCATCAAAGACAAGGGATTTTAAAGTAAGTATTTTGGAAGCTGAGAGGTGTGCGTAATAAATGGCTTTGGTAATTTCAATAGTCTAAATTATTTATTCTCTGAAGTATAGTAACTTACTTCACAGTACTTTTAAACATGAAGTAAGAGAAAAGCTAAGCAGACGCAAGCTACAATTCAAGGGACAAACTGGGGAGGGTTCTATCTGTCCTTAGTAGATGTCCTAGGTCAACAGTGGCCTCGGCTCATCACAAGATGGCATCATGCTGAGTAACAAACAATGCATTCTGAGAGGAACTACGGTGTAAGCCTTTTCAAGCCAACCTGAAGGGCACTACACAATGTAACTTTGGTATTTGCTAAAGCTTAGCAGGCAAAGTCTAGGACCCTTAAGTGTGTGACTACACTGTAATCTTTGTTCTTTAAATCTAAGCGTAGTTCGTACTACAGAAAGACCATTACACACCAAAGTCAGCTGCATTCTGGGCCTAACACTCAAGAGTAACCTAGAAACTGTCAAGAACAGTCACGCTGACATTATGTTTCTGTTAAAATGCTATCACCCTCAGTCTATGAGTCCTCAGAACACAAACAATTCTGCTTAGAAACTTATTTAGATCCTATTCACAACGGACCACAAAAATATTTATTTATTTCTATCTAGTATATATTTTGATTACCAGAGATTAAGTTCTGCTAGCCCGGGGATAGTTCTTTCAGTGCTGACTAAACAATAGGCCTTCTAAAACTAGCATTTCCAGGGGATCCTGCTCCTTGTTTCCCTTTAGTTCTAAAATGATCAAATGTACTCATTCATGGTTAACGCAAGCATGTAACTTAGTTTAAAACGACATATATTAAATTACTATAATACCTTGGGGCCATGTGGGAAATCAAACAGGTAAGTCATGATTTTCTGCAGAAAAAGAAAGATGTACATGTGACTTCTGCTCAAGACAAACAAAAGCTTTCTAAGTGGGAGAGTGACCAATCCTTATTCTCTCCATAGCTTATGAAACCATGGCAGAAGAAGTTAAAAACTAATGCTTCATCAGGCAAAAAATATGGCTGGCTTCTCAGGAAGGATACAGACTTTGAGGTGCTTCTGCAATCACCCACCTAGCCCGATGCAGCTCTCCTGGTCCCGTGTGGAGATAAGACCCTGGAGTAAGGGCTCAGAGAAAACCAGAGACTCCCAGGGGCTGGCGTGCTGCCATTCTCTAGCAGCACTGGGGCAGGGGCAGAGCGTCCTGCTAGGACTGTTAACCTATGGTAGCGTCGGCAAAAGTAAGGAGCTTAAATTTGGACTTTATGTGTTCCCCTTCTGTATCCTTTCATCATGATTTTTAAAAATTTAAACATAAGAGGTGGTAAATTTTTATTTCTAAGATTTAAAAGATTATTATATCACCTTTCATTATGGGATTTCTAACGGCAAGGAAATGTAAAAGAAAGGGTGCGACTTCTCTGCTATAGATAAATAATTCTCTTAAAAGGTAGAGAAGCCATTCTGTTAGCATAAGCCCTTTAAGTAACTTCCCAAATTAAAACCTTTAAGTAGCCACTATAGTAGTCCAAAAAGGATGCTTAGAAACATGTGCAGTGACTGCCGCATGTCCTTCGTGCCCTCCACCCTCCTCCTCCCCGCCTTCACAGTCCTTCCGGCCAGCACCCTCCCCTGGGTAAGCAAACAGACATTAACACTTACATCTGTGTACTTATAGTCACTGTTAGTGGCCAGAAACACTTTCCCCACTTCCTTCATTCGGCTCAGAAGCAACGGCAACTTGCCCTGCGACAGTGACAAAGCGTTATCAGTGTTGGTTGTCACAGACTGGGATTCTGCCCAGACAGGGTCAGGGGAACAGTCTTTCTAAGGATTAGTTGCTTGATTTCAGAAATTTGCATTTAAAGGTTTGTTTATCTATATGAGCACACTATAGCTGTCCTCAGACACACCAGAAGAGGGCATCGGATCCCATTACAGATGGTGTGAGCCACCATGTGATTGCTGGGAATTGAACTCATGTCTTCTGGAAGTGCGGTCAGTGCTCTTAACTGCTAAGCCATCTCTCCAGTCCAGGAATTTGCATTTAAAAACACACATTACTAAGTTGTAAAAAGTATTAATATATAGTACTTTATATAAGAAGCGTATGGTCATCAACAAGAGATCTTTTCAGTCCTCATATCCGCCTCAGGAAAGAGTCTAGATGACTTTGTGATTTCGAAAGTGCGGGATTTGAGTGTACTGAGGTTCAGAAGGTGGCTTTCATGCCGTCCCAAGCCCTATAGTACATATGCTTCTGTGTACAGTATGGCTCCACAAAAACTTTGCACACTCGAATGACAGGTACAGGTGCTACCTAGAATGTCCACACTCAACTGCAGGAAAGGAAGGCAACTCTAACAGCTGACGTGCCTAGAACAAGAGCAGCCCTGTTCACAGGAAGGCGCCTGTGCGCAAACTGGATCCAATCGTTCAGTGGTCTTTCTTGAAGCAATAAGGGAAAAGGGTTGGGGGGAGGCAGGTAGAGGCTTGACAGGAAGGAAGGGGTGGTGACATAAACCCGGAGACATTATTACTGTATTCTGTCTTTACTCTATAGAAAAGTGAGTTACTATAGCTTAGGATCCTGTGTGTGGATGTCTTTTTTACTTAACTTATTTTTATTGTCAATCTATGTGGGGTGTGAGCACCTGAGTGGAGGTGCCAGGTGGAGGCATCAGGTCTTCCTGGAGCTGGAATTACAGGCAGTTGTGAGCCACCTGATATGGGTGCTAGGACTTAGCTCTGAAAGAACAACAAATGTTCCTAACCACTGAGCTATCTCTCTACCCCATGTAAACTTTAACAAAACAAAACAGTCCTGGAGCTCACACCCAAGACCTCGCATACACTTTTAAGTGCTCTGTCAATACTACACAGCCAGCCCATGGCTTCATGTTTTAAATGACTTTAGCCTCACAGGAAAGTTGTGGTTAAACACACATATACATGCACATATACACTCCCCATGTGCTCCACATACATTCCTTCAATAGAAACATTAGCACTGCATAATTATAAAAAGTTTCTAAGTTAGTAAAAATTACTATGAACTACAGCTATTTAAATAATCCCTAGTCTTTATGTGCCGTAGAACTGTGCTCACTACTCTTTGCTAAGCGGGTGAGAGCACTTCAGTCATTAGACCTGCGCACATGTTTAGTGGATCATCTGCAGTGCTTAAGATTTGGGTGTGAGTCTTGGCCAATGACTGACCTCCCAACTGCGTGACTTCCACATGACATTTAAGCATTTCTTTATTCCAAGTATCTGCATCTATAAAAAGGAACAGTAGCATCCAACGCATAGCTGATGAAGACTAGATAGTACAAGGCACCAATCCCTGCATGGTGACGTGCACACAGAGGCCACTGGCTGCCATGATTAGAGCTAAAACAGTAAATACTGAGTCTTCTTGTCTCTTAGGAACCAGGGAAAACCAGTCAACGCACACACTGGCAGACATTTTTTGTGGTTATGCTACAGTGTCTTTCCTTGTCTACGTCATGACTGACAGACTCATCCTTCGTGTCTTTACAAGGCAAAAAGAGCCACCACGCAGATGCACCCCCTCTCCCATACTTACATCTTTGACTACATACTTCTCAAGATTTTCAACTGTCTTTTCCTTAAGGGAACCCTAGAAGAAAAAAAAGGAAAAAAAAAAAAAACTAGGAAAAGAATAAAACCAGGGAATTTGTTTCTTTTTTATTTTTAAGTTCTTGTTCTATAGCCCCAGCTGGCCTTGAACTCATCTTCCTGCCTTAGCCCCCCAAAATACAGATTTAGGACATGATGTCCATCCCACAAACCAAGATTATTTGTCTGAGACAAAGCTTTACTCTGTAACCCAGAATAGCCTTAAACCTGTACAGTGTCTGGGATTGTGGAATATACCACACCTGACCTATAAAACCATTTTTAACTTCTACTAGAAAACTTGTGTGCTTACTACTAAACAAATATTCTGTTTACCAAAATGAAAAATGCTGACAAAAAAGAATTCAAATATAAAATTATTTGCATTATAAGTAGAAAATTAAAACTTTTCAAGTTTTATTAGTTTATAATAAATATAAATCTAATACTAACTAGTGGGAGTTAATTGAACAAAATTTAAATGGACCACCACTCACAAACAGTGTTAAATATAATTTCATATACTAAAATTCTTCTAAATTTGTTTCAGAAATGCAAAAAATAAAATCTAAAAGCTGAACCTCAAGACTGAGGAACACTGTCAGACAAGAGTAAACGTAGAAGGCACATTTCTCTTAATCCCTTATTAAAATTGAAAAAAGTTTTTAAAAGGCTTATTTTTCTGTTAATGTGTATGAGTAAATGTTTTCCCTGCAAACATGTCTGTACCACATGAGTGCCTGGTGCCCAGAGAGGCCAGAAGAGGGCATCAGAGCCCCTGCCACTGGAATTACAGATGGCTATGAGCTGCCATGTGGGTGCTAGGAACTGAATTAAGGTCCTCTGCGAGAGCAGCCAGTGCTCTCAACCTCTGAACCATCTCTCCAGCCCCGTCCACTTTCTCTTTAAAAAGAGGAACATTCTGCTCTGTTTGCACCATTTCCACTTGCACAGTTAGTATTAGAGCAGAAGTGCATGCCAGGGAAAAGGCAGCAAATCAGCAGCTTCCACGCACCTTGTAATGGACCCAGTCCACTGCGTCTCTTACATCCTGGAACATACTCCGGTAGGACATGAAAAGGTCCCCATCTTTAAATCCTGTGTCACAACTACAGAGAAATGAAAAGAACATGACAGAAGGTGAACGAAATGACCAAGGGACCCAAAGATTCCCCATCATGTGGTACAGACTGTGGTTAGCTAGGAACCGCTCCCTAATCAAAAATGCATTTGAGCATTAAAATGGCCAAAATGTTGATATATGGAATATAAAAACTGTGTGCAAACACAATGAGACAGGGTAACTTACAGGGTGGAATTACAAGGCCAAGGTCCCACAATACCAAGTTCATCACTTCTAGAAACAGGTTCTCACTGCACGAACATTTAGAACATAGGTTCTCTCTCCCTGACCTTTCTGGCATTGTCCCTAGGTACAAAGGATTCCATTTTCTATCAAACTGCCCTGTAGTGGGTAAGGCCTCAGACACGAGCATAGCAGACTCTACTACAGAAGGCTGTTACACATCAAGCAATGGCTGCACAGCTCCCCCAAAAGGAAAGACTAACCTGTGTAAGACTTAGGCAAAACTTTGTTTTGGGAAAATAAACAATATTTATTCCTTGGTGAGATCTTGCTGGGCCTGGGAATGAAACTACATGACCATCCCTGGATGGTTGCTGGGTAGCTGCTGTGAAATGAGTCGGGGGTTTTAGTGTCACTCTGCTCGGACAGATAAGCATCACACAAACCTCCCACTCAGTTGTCACAATTAGCACCTCTGCTGGCCGTCTTCAATCCCAGTCAGTGGTCCCTTCCAAACATGGCTGCAGCACACTGGCAAGGAGAGGGGCCGTGTGGGAGGTGAGAGCCTGCATGGAGCTGCTGCTGCTGTCCATCTCTCAGGCTGGCAATGTGGCATCTCTCACTAGCACTAAATTCACTTTAGAAAAGCAGAAAAGACCTACAATGGCCAGTTCTCTAAAACCCTGTACATTAATTTAAAAATCAACTGGATAAAGAAAATTGTGGTCTAAACATACCTGGTATATCTGGGACAATTAGTAAAAAAATCTACTAGGCAGGCCAACAGGTAGGTTTCTGAAAGGAAGAAAAGATATTAATGAGCTCTAAGTAAAACAGTCAAGCTGATTTAACCAGCTCCCTTCAACAAGTGGTCTGGGACGAAGGGACAGCATGGACAGCAAGCAGAGGCGGTCTACCTGGAAGGTTGAAGAGTGTGTTCAGAATGTAAAACCGTTCAGTATCATCTCGTTGGATAAACTTATTTGGATACTGCTCTCTAGTTTCTGGTCTGCAAGAAAATGCAAAAAAAAAAAAATTAGTTGATACTCAAAAAGTTAACAACTGTAGGAAATAGTCACTTATTCAGTGTTTTATGAAAGTATGTTGATGGCTATGTGAAAGACAGACTTCACATATCAAATCTGAACAGCTGTGAACAGGTCAGGGTGAGCCCTTAAACAGCTCTACAACACCACCACCCAGGGCTCTCCCTGCTAGGGAGGTAACTTAAGAGCACACAACCCAACCTCTACAAGAAAGCTGTGGGAACTCTAAGACTAAAAGGAAACTATTTAGCTTGAAAGGTTTAAAGAAATAGCCCATAACCATGTGCTCACCCCTGTAATCCCAGCACTGACAGCCAGGGCAGCCAGGGTGACGAAGTGAAACCCTGTCTCAAAACAAGTAAGTAAATACAATTTAAGATAAATAAGTCTAAAAGTAAAAGGAAGTGACTGTGAAGAGAGAGGCAAGGACAATCTACAAAGGGATCCTGTAGGTGCTGGTGTGCTGGCCTCTGCTCTTACACCTAAGTGGACACTTCTGCTCCTGGATGGAGTGTAGAACAAAGAGCAGCCTTCCTTACCAGACTGAGCTGTCTTTCTCTCTGTTCCCCTTTATGGAAAGCGGACCAACTTCTGACTTGACTTACTTAATTTGCAAGGCCCAGTTCAAATCAGTAAAGTGTTTGTCATGCAAACACGAGGAACTTTGGTTTAGAATCCCCAATACCTACGTAAAAGCCAAGCACTGCAGAGTGCCCGGAACCCTAGCAATGAGGAAGAAGGGTGGAGACGTGGAGTGGAACTCTGGGCTTCCACTGACCCGCCCTCCCTCCAGCCAGTGAGTGAAGGCTGGCGTTCTCCCATCACAGGTGCAGCTACTTCAGCAACTACAATTCAAACTGACTGACAACTCGGCTAGTCATTGCACTCGCAGTCAGGGGAGACAGTGCACAGCAGAAGAAGCCGCCTATTTGGAGTGGGAAGGAACATCAGTAGCTTTTGTGAGCCACAGACCCAAGCTAACAAGGTGTGACAAAGCCAGAGGGACGCTGACCTCCTTTCCAGCTCATCTCCACCGCACCTTAAAAACCATTTTCCACCATGTTCATTCTCCCCCTAAGATCTTTTCCTTTTGTTTTGTGCTAAGCTTCAATGAATCTACATTTACTCACAAATGACTTATTTTTTAAATACTACCAAAAGTATTTCCAAAGAAGCTACTTTGAAACTTTATTAGGGGAACACAGCAGGTTGGTGGATCTCATTCCCCCCCTGCCTTCCTTTCGACTAACAGCCAGAGCAATGAAATCCCTTCTCAGAACAGAACCTGCTCATTTTCACGGGGCTCCTTGTAACAGTGTCGTGATGACATTGACATGATGAGCTTAGTTAGGTCTGTGATCCTGATGTGGCTGTTTCTCATCTAAATCCTGCTTCCTGATACAAAAGCATCTTTAGAGCACAGGAAGGTGTGTGCAGCCTTCCTGGCCTGCTCAGAGGGGTCAAGATGACACTCAGGTCACTCACCTGTACATGTGCACCTGAGACACCTCTGAGCCTGTGCCATGCAGTAAGGCTTGCTCAGTCCCACTGTGCAATGTGCCTCAGTTCTGCGTGGGACACGCTATGACCTTGGACCTAAAGGACGTTCTGACACAATTTCAGTTAGATTACACCTCTTACAACAAAACGTGTTGCCAAAACCACTGTCTTTAATTATTCCAATGTGACTGTGATGACTTTAGCACTTTTCCATCAGGAAAAAATAATTCAAAAAAATTACAGGAAAGCAGAATATAAAATGTTTTCATTTCAAGTTATAATTATAACCCAAATATAGTGTCAAGTTCTATTTTTTATTTTTCTTTATTTTTTTAGATTAGTATGTCTATGTTGTTCTGTCTGCCTGTGTGTTGTGTGTAGATGCACCGTGTGCATGCTGGGTGTCTGTGAAGGCCAGAGGAGGGCATCAGAGCCCCTGGAACTGGAGTCATCGGTGGTTGTGAGCCACCATGTGGGGGCTAGAAACGGAACCCAGGGCCTCTGCGAGTGCAACAGACGCTCTTAATCACGGAACCATTCCTCCAACGCCCAAATAGTGTTTTATTTTTAAAAACAAAGCAAAACAAAACATATTTAGGCTGTTTCACAAAAAAAAAAAAGATACATATTTATAACATATTTACTGCTGAAACTCCCAAATTAGCAAAGATAGTGAAGATATAAAAATCTAAGTTGTCCATTTTAAAAATCACTACTTTCTCCTCCTCCTCCCTCCTTCCCTCCCTTCCTTTTACAGGGCTGTGGATCAAACCCAGGCTCCTACATCTGAGTAAATGTCTGCTACTGAACCGAGTCCTACCACCCACCATGCCCTCTACCACCCATCATGCCCTTTTTTTTTTTTTTTTTAATTTATTTTTTCCCTTTTTTGAGGAAGGGCCTCACTATGGAGCCTTGGCTGTCCTGGAATTTACTATGAAGAGTAGGCTGACCTTGAACATAAGGAGATCTGCCTGCCTCTGCCTCACAGTGCTGATGTTAAAAGCATAACCACACAGGGAGCCTCTCTCCCCATCATTTCTGATTTCTGAGGTGGCTCTCATTGTATCACTCAGGTACTGGCATCGAACTCCTGAATTCAAAAACCCTCCTATCTTAGTTTCAGAGTGGTTTGGTCCTCCAGGCAGGCATTACTGTGCCCTGCACTACCTTGTGTTTAGAGTACCTTGTACTTTTAACTCAGCATTTTAAGATGCTGTCATTATACAAATGTCTGAAAATAGTTACTCAAAGATTAAAATGTACTAGTTAATAAAATCTCAGCCATGTAAATTGCTATATAGGTCAAAAGTTTTCAGTTTTGCTGTGTATCTCTTCTGTGTTAAAAAGGTAAAGTAAGGGCTGGAGAGATGGCTCAGCGGTTAAGAGCACTGACTGCTCTTCCAGAGGTCCTGAGTTCAATTCCCAGCAACTACATGGTGCCTCACAACCATCTGTAAAGAGATCCAATGCCCTCTTCTGGTGTCTGAAGACAGCTACAGTGTAATTATATATAATAAATAAATCTTTAAATAAAAAAAATAAATAAAAATTAAAAAAAAAAAAAAAAAGGAAAAGGAAACTGGGTAGTGGTGGCACACACCACTTAGGAGGCAGAAGCCTCCTCGGTGAATTCAAAGCCAGCCTGGTCTACAAAGTGAGTTACAGAACCACCAGTGATGCACAGAGAAACTGTCTCAGGGAAAACAAACAAGTAAACAAACATCTTAGAACTTAAGTCTAAAACTACATCTAAAGTGTGATTTTTTTAGCAAGCTTCAAAATTATCTTTTTGGGTACTGTATAATTAGAAGACAAACAAAATATAATGACTAATACCTTAACTCTGCTTACGTAAAGGGATGACTCAATGCTAAAAGGAAGAGGTAAGCGTATCTCGCCTGTGCAGACAATTTCATGTCATTTACCCAAATATCAGAGGGGCTACGGAGACGGTGAAGCTGGTACGGTGCTTGCTTTACCCATAAGCATAAGGACCTGAGGCAAGTCTGAGAACCAGGCATTAAACAGAGGGTACACAGGCAAGCACCTGCAATCCCAGCTCTGGGGAGGCAGAGACTGCTAAATTCTCAGGCTCACTGACCATCTAGCCTAGCCAACTTGCCCGCACCCCCTGTGACTCTGTCTCAAAAAAACAAGGCAGCAAGGGCTGCTGTAGGAACTCATTTTGCAAACCTGATGACTAAATTCAATCCCTGGAAGGAAGCCACAATGAAAAGAAAAAAAAAGAAAAAACAATTTCAAAAGCTGTTCTCTGACCTCCTCATACACACTGTGGCACACGTGCACCCTCCACAAACATACACATAATAATAATAATAAACAGAATTAAAATCAAATGGACCATTTCTAGGGCATGGGCATTTCCCCCACCCCCACCTCCTCTCTCAAGAGGCTAAGGGTTCTTTATACTCACCCTCTTATGAAGTTAAATCCATGTGCACAAACCAAGAGGTTTCCATAGGCATCAACTTTCAAGAGATTTCCATAGAGTGTGTCAAAGACAAGTCCTCTACAGGAAAGGGAGACAGTGACAGTGCAGTCATGCAGCAGTCATGTGCGCTCAGTTATGAGCCAGAGCTTCACCTAACTCGAGCTCTGTAGCACCTCAGTTATATTCCCCACACAACATAACTGGATACACTAAGTACATGCGCTTTAAAAGGTAAATCGTTGGACTGGAGGCGTGCCCTGTGTACTGTGTTTTAATCCCCAGGGACCATCCCAGCTCTTGTGGAGGAGCTGGAAGGTGGGAAGGGAGGACTGTAGAGGAGCTGGAAGGTGGGAAGGGAGGACTGTGAATGCAACTAACAACATTCATGTCGTGTGTGCTGTTTTGGGGTAGTGGCTCCATCAAACAAGCATAAACTCCCTTCCTCGTGAGGAAGCTGCCATCTTTCTACAATAGCCTGTAAATTTCTTCAGACACTGAACTGCTTATATTACCCAGTATCCAATGTTACAAGTGTAGCAAATGTGACAATATTTCAAACAAATGTCCTTCATAATCTTAACTCTTCTCTATTAAACCCAGAAACACAAAGTGCCAAGGTTATCCCACCAAGCTAACTGTATTAGCAGAACATATACCTGCCCAGAAGTAAGGGGGCAAACAGGACACCTGTGCTCACCATGACTTCGGCCCTAACAACCCCTTTCCTGCCACCAGTGAGTCTTCCTGTTCTACTCAAGAGCACAGAGAGCTGCACACTAAGCACTTGGGGGTCTGAAGCAGGAACAAGCTCAAGTCCAGCCTGGGATACATATACTGTTGAGAGAAGCAGGAGGAGGATGGGAGGGGAGGGAGGAGAAGGCGGGCAGAGTGGGAAGGGAACAGAAGAGAAATGTGGCGAATGGCTAAGGATGGAGAGCTCTACTAATTTAAAGTCAACACTAGCATTTATTGTTGCAGGACAGGGATAAGTTTGGAATTCATAATTTTAGGACAGGGGAAGTGGTTTTAATCCAAAAATATCTTGAAATTTTACCTGGTAGGGAATGTCGAATCATATGCAAAGTTGAGCAGCTCCTGAGGATAGCCGATGGACACTAATCTCTCCACAGTAAGCTCAAAGCCAAGGGATTCATATTCCGGAGACTTGTACACTGCACAAAGAGGAGGCTCATTAGTTAGCAGGAAGAACAGCCCACGAGAAGAGAGGCCAAATGAATGAGACTCTACTTTTCCCCAATTCCTCCTTTCTTCTTTTCCCTCAAACTTTTGTATTTTGTATTATAGCTGGTAACTAAAGAAATTCTGCCATTAGCAGAAACAGGTTCTGTCTGAACAGTTTTAGCCTGTTAACACTTTTCCTGTATCTACTCTTTGACTCCCACACCTTAGTGCTGGGGGAAAGTCTAATCTGCACAGCTATGGTATTAACTGTGAGACAATAAATAGCAAACTAGGGCAGAGAGGTGTGCATTTGTAGGGGCCTAACTGTAACTGACGCAGCGATATTCAGAACAAGCTTTCCCTTGTCTTTTACTTTCAGCTTTTTCTGGTAGTTGCTCTGTAGTCTAACCAGTTTATCTGGTCTCCCTGTCAATGTTTTGCCTGTCAAATGCATCTTATCAGCCCAAACAGCTGCTATGCCTAACACTTCTACGACCTGCAACACCATTCTTGACAAGTATCGCTTCAAACGAACCATAAGAAAACACATCTAAGACAATGACAAAAATCCCTTTTGCAAACCAGGAATTAGACATTAAAATTTGGCTCATCAGACAAGGTCATCACTACGGTCACAGCAGGTAAATACATGCAAATTGTGTGGGTAAAACTACTTATTTCTCCTAATATGCTTCATAAACGCACTGTTTACTAAGAGTTAAATGACACAGGTTTAAGGCTGCGAGGTTTCTCTTTACTATGTCTAAAACTTTACACAATGAAAGAGTTTGAGTATTTCACTGAGCTCAACAATAAAATGTCACTCCTTCAAATATACTTCTTCCAATTGGTATATTTAGGTTAGCAACCTGCCTTGTTTACAGGAGCAGGTTACGTACCATTACAAAAACCAATACAATTTCAAAAACCTGTTATTCCTAAACACCAACTAAGACAAAGATATCCACCCAATTTTCAGTCTTATGAACCTGGTCTCAACTCTCGTCACACCACTGTAACTCTTCCCTCTCCTCTTAACATCCTTAGCCCAGAATCACACTGGACTTTGCCATTTGTTTACCTATGGAAACTGGTACAGTTAGGTCTCAAATCCAGGACAAACTGCTAGCTACACTGTGCCTATTAACATGTCAAAGTAGAGTCTGGTGCCACTCTCCTGGAGTCCCTACCTGTTAGGAGTCCCCTTGGCTGGCACACCCTGCCCCTAACCCCAAACTCCCCAGGAACCCTTCCTCCAGCTGCTTTTCTTTCCTAACGTTAACTCTCTATGTAGCCCTAGCTGTCCTGGAACTCACTCTGAAGACAAGACTGGCCTTGAACTCAAGGAGAGCGCCTGCCAATCCCTCTTGAGTACTGGGATTAAAGAAGTATGCCACCATGTCCAGCAACTCTGGATATTTTCAAAAGCAGCTAGACTTCTTTCCTCCCATAACTTCTACTTCAGCCTCTATCTATGCTGTGCTCCCTCAAAACAAAAAATAAGCCCTGAAGCGTAGTCAAGCTTCAGTGTACAATTCCAAGTCTGTGTGCTGTGCCTGAGGCAAAGGGAAGGCAATGTTGAATGCTCGCATGTGTCACCAGAGGAAGAGCTGGTGACCACTACGGCATGGTACCCCAGTTAAGACTGATTTACACTGAAAAGCAAAAACGAAAGCTAGCATTCTTCACCTACTTTCCCCAGCCATGATGTCATGGCAATTGTAAAGCCCCTTTTGACAAAATTTCTAAAAACCCAAACTTCCCCATACTGATCAAAATCCTACTTAATTCAAAAGTACTCAAGAAAAAAAAATCCAGTACAGCTGCCTTTTTCTTCTTCTAGGATCTGGCTCATGTGAAATATTTGTCAATTATTAATATTTCAAGAAGAATAATTTGCTGAATGTCCTCAAAATAAAGATAAAGAATTAGACCTGGATCTGGAGAGATGGTTCTGAGGTTAAGAGCACTAGCTGCTCTTCCAGGGAGCCTGAGTTCAATTCCCAGCACCCACGTGGCAGCTCACAACCGTCTATGAGATCTGGTGCCCTCTTCTGGTGTGCAGGCATACATGCAGGCAGAACACTGTATACACCACGGCTATCTAGGAAACACAATCTCACTAGTGAAAAAATATAGAAAAGTAATTGTAAATCCCAAACAAACAACAGTAAAACCAAAACATCACATTTATACTGTTTACAATAAACAGATCTTTAAAAACAAACAGACTAGACCTTATTCCCCTACCACTCTCAAACTCATGCCTAAATGGCTACTTTTCTGTGGTTAATGAGTTATGATGAATTGGTCATTGAATATTATGGCCATGAGACAATCTGAACTGAAGGTCAAATTAATTTAGCATTCTTTTTCTTATTAAAATTTTTAGGGGTTGGGGATTTAGCTCAGTGGTAGAGCGCTTGCCTAGAAAGCACAGGGCCCTGGGTTCGGTCCTCAGCTCCAAAAAAAAAAAAAAAAAAAAAAAAGATAGAAAGAAAGAAAGAAAAGAAAAAGAAAGAAAGGAAGAAAGAAAGAAATTTTTTAAGAGCTGGAGAAATGGCTCAGAGGTTAAGAGCACCGATTGCTCTTCCAGAGGTCCTGAGTTCAATTCCCAGCAACCACATGGTAGCTCACAACCACCTGTAATGAGATCTGATGCCCTCTTCTGGTGTGTCTGAAGACAGCTACAGTGTACTCACATAAATAAAATAAATCTTTAAAAAAAAAAAAACAAAAATTTAAATTAAAATATAATTACATAAGTTCATTTCCTGTCCTCCCTCTACCCTCCCATGATTTTCCTTATTCCCTCTAAAATTAATAGCCTCCTCTTCTTGTTGCTGCATATATGTACACAAATGCATATATATGCATAAATATATAAATGCAACCTACTGAGTCCACTCAGTCTGACTACAATTTCAAGGCTGACTCCTTTGTATTAAGTCATCAACTAGGGGCTATGCCTGGGTGTGGGTAATTGTTCTCTATCAATAGTCACTAGTCACCTACAGCTCTAACTAACGTAGACTGTGAGGTGTCCCACGGCTATGCCAGCATGTAAGGACACTGTTAGTGCTCAGGTCTTAGGCAGACATATTGTTTATGGTGTAGCTTCCTGGTGTATCTAGGAAACACAATCTCACTAGTGAAAAAATATAGAAAAATAATTCTAAATCCCAAACAAACAACAGTAAAACCAAAACACCACATTTACACTGTGCTCAGAGGGCAAAAGCTCTCAAATATTTAATTATGGTGACTTTCTATAAATTCACCGTAGAAACACCAAGTCTCCTTCCTCTAAGTCAGTTCATGGTACTTCCCAGAAATGTAAGGAGTCCTCTGCAATCTCTGGCCTGAGCTGGATTCAAGTGTACCTGAGTCTGAGCCAGAAGGCTTTGTGCTGGGGTCTGGAAGGTTGCTATGAACTTGTAGATTATTCGGGCCATCAGAGCTGAGGCCTGAATGCTGAAGCACATTACATTCTTCGAATTTCTTCCAACTGGGCCAGAATAGACTGCCCTAGTCTTGGGTGGGAATGGATTTATAACAGAGTCCAAGTTCTTCTTTAACAGCCCTATCTGTTTCACGGAGCTCTATATTAATCAGCAAGACGGACAAGCTACTGACATGTCCACATAAGCCTCCGGATAACGGTTTCAGCAGCACACACTCCCAGGTCACTAAGTCATCTGTAGACTCCATCACAGTACAGCCACAGCTGAAGGAGCTGTGGTTCACAAACAGGGCTTACATGGTTCTTCTAAAAGCCCTGTGAGAAAAACACGTTAATCCTGACCTGGTTGCAAAATGTCATGAAGCTTATGCAGTGTTACCCTCCTCCAAAGATAAAGGTAAAAGCACTCAGGGCAGAGGCAGGCACACCTCCTCGAGTTCAAGGGGCAGCCCTACACAATGAGCTTCAGGAGGGACACACAGAGCTACTTAATGTGATCCTGTCTCAGGAAAAAAAAAAAAAAAGGTTAAAAAATAAAAAACCAAACTTCATCTTTTCCCCCCTCAATCAGCCGGGTCCTTTAAACTAGCCACAGACATCTGCCAGGACCAGCCTCTAACCCCTCAGGCTGCAGAACTCCATGCTTTCCCACAGCCGAGTTTTTCTCACAAAACTGGAAAGTGAATAATCCAAAGCTTCTAGCATCGCTCTCACAACCAATTTCCCAGGATTCTAACACTGGACAACAGTCCCTGAGTTCGGCAATCTCACATGAACTGCTTACTTATTCTCGAGGAGATTCTGTGCCTAGCCCAATTTACCCAAAATCCAAAGACAAAGGAAGAAATTGTTTTAAGGGCTAAAGTCTAAAAGAAATAGGAAAAAACAAAACAAAACAAAACACCACCCTGCTTTAGGCACTAGGACAGCACACAGTGTTCTCAGGTTACGTAACAAGACTATAAAGAGAACAGCCAAAGCTTTGAAAGTTGAAGCTACAGAGCGCTTTTAAAGATATTCTTTACTCAATAATCTGCAAGGAAAAACAGCTCTTCAAAAATAACTGCACGCTGTGGGGATGAAGCTGAGGGCTCTGCTCTGTGGAAGCTGTTCGCTCAGCCAAGACAGAGCTGACGTTAGCAGAGGACGCTCCTTTGAACTAACGAGAGCTTCTGCCTGAGTCTGGAGTACTTATGCATCTTTTACCATTGTCCCCAAGACACTGTGTGAGGAGCTTACAGACTTTAGAAAAATAAAGGGCAAACCTCTACAGAGGTTCCAGCCCAGCAGAGTACTGCTGCCCAAAACGAGAACTCACATGAGGCAGATGCAGGTAGTGTGTGCCACTCCAGTCTTGAAGGAGTTACACTGGCTTTCCTGTTAAAAACAAAACAAAGCAACAAAACAAAACAAAACAAAAACAAAAGCTGGTTTTAAAACTGTTGTGATGAGCTGGAAGGGAGAGACAACATTTGGAAACGGTATTTACAGGAGTTACAGTGCACTCCAGTCTAGAAGCCTCCAACCATCACTAAAATTAGCTCTAATTGGCTTTAACAAGATATGAGCATTGCAAATAAGTCTAAGTATTGTGTCTTATTTCTTTTTCTAGCACCCTAGGTTAGCAATACAAGCCAAGTCTGATAATAAAATTTTAGGCCAACAGAGTAAGAGGAAGCTGAATCTGTCTGCTTTAGTACTTTCAGGGCGCTGCTATAGAAACGGACTTAAACGGGGCTTAAATCGGACTACAGCTCTTAAGACTGATTTTACAAGAAAACGAAAAGCAAAGCAACCCCATTTTGCTTTCAAGTATCTACTGATGCTGAATCTCCCTATACCAACCTTCTACCTTTCAATACCTGTCAGCCTTATATGCACCATATCAACTGTATGCTGCTAAAAGTCTAATGCAATGTTTACATCTGTAATAAAAGGAAATTAATAAACTTTTCATTTTGTCAGTGGACATTTTTTCTGAGTAAGCAGAATTATAATACTAGATTTCATAGTTAAAACAAATACCTCAAAATAACTGAGTTGAATATACATGTTTATTCTTTAAACATATGGATACTTTTAAGAAATACATTATGGGGATACTTTATAGGAGAGATTCCTTTAAATCCTAGGTTGTGGCTTTTTGTTTTGTTCTTTTATGTAAAAGGAAGATGGTAATTATAGGAATAGCAAAAATGATCAACTGTAGTATCTAAAAATACTAAAGACATTGCAACTAGGAGAAACCACCACTACCAGACAGTATGAAATGCAGTCACACCGTCAACCCACCCAGAAGTCGCCAGCCTTTAGGCTGTACATGGAACCAATATCAATGTCCCCTGTATTTAGTTATTAGTCTATGTGGCATTAGTCCTCTGTAATTATAACTAAAAACACACTAATGAACATTTTTGAAAGAGTAAATACTAATAAAATCTTCCTAGTTCCACACCAACAGTTATCAGGACTTTCTCTTCTATACAGAACAGCCCCAAACTGTGACCCAGCACAGGCACAGGCACAGGCACAGGCACAGGCACCAACTCAGCTCTAATCCAAGAGATTACAAATGATCTAAAAGGTTGGAATTTTCTTTAAGCTATTTCAATTTTAATTTGCATAAAAATAAGGATGCTAGATCCCATGGGACACATTTAGTAATATTTTAAAATCCTCCAAGTTACTAAATATGTGAGTAAGTAAAGGAAGTAAGTGAGCCTTAAAACACTGCCAATATTTCCATTCTTGAAAAACACAATTAAATGTTAACTAAGAAACTAATTTGTTTAAAAGTACCAAGCCAGAGAGCTGGGAAAGTGACCCGGTAGTTAAGAGTACCTCCTGCTCATCCAGAGAGATCTAAGTTGAGGTCCCAGCACCTGTATCACCAGAAACTCTCCAACACCTCTTACCGTTCTCCTGTTACCCACAGACAAGAAGCTTACATTCACTCAGCCATGTGTATAGATGGTTTTTAAAAAGTATTAAGGCAGACATGATACCACATGCATGTTTCCTAGCACTTGAGAAGCTAAAGCAGAACTGTCTTGAGTTCAAAGCCAGCCAAGTGTAGTACATACAGGCCAGGTAGGGATACACAGTCAAACTATAATAAATACACAGGCAAGCAAACAAATATAAATGGGAGTTTAAAAGAATGTTTAATAAAGAACACAGGAAACGAATTGCCAACAACCCAAGTAATCCAATTTAAAAAGGGGGTACAGAGCTAAACAGAATTCTCAACAGAGGAATCTCAATGGCTAAGAAGCTCTTAAAGAAATGTTCAACATCCTAAGGAATCAGGGAAATGCAATCCAAACACCTCTGAGATTCCACCTTATACCTACCTGTCGGAATAGCTAAAATAAAAAACTCATGCTAGTGAGGATGTGGTGGGAGTGCCAACTTGTACAACCACTCTGGAAATCAGTTTGGTAGTTTCTCAGAAAACTGGGAATAGTTCTACCTAAAGACCCAGCTATACAACTCCCCATCGTACCACAAGGACACTGTGGCGCAACTCTGGAAGCTTTATTCGTAAGAGCCAGAAACTAAAACAACCCAGATGTCTCTCAAGCAAAGAACGGATTTTAAAAAAAAAAAAGTGTTCCATTTACACAAAGGAATGCTGCTCAGCTATTAAATCAAGGACATCATGAAATCTGTGGGCAAATGGATGGAACTAGAAAATCTCTGAGTGAGGTGACCCAGACCCAGAAAGATACACATGGTATGTACTCACTTAGAAGCGGATGTTAGCCATAAAGTGCAGGACAACCGTGCTACAGCCATCCACAGACCCAAAGAAACTGGGTAATAAGGAGTGCCCAAGGGAGGATGTGTGAATCCCACTCAGAAGGGCAAATAAAATAGACATCAGAAGTAAAAGGAGAGAGAGAATAGGATAGGAGAGGGAGTGGGGAAGGGAATGAAGGTAGGGGTCAGATATAGGGAGAGCAGGGGATGGGGGTGAGAGGGCTGGGAAAGAGAAGGGAAATTTGTTGGAGGGCATTTCTGGGACAAGAAAGAGACCTGGGAAAGGGGAGCTCCTGGGAGGATCTGGGGTGACCCTAGCTGAGACTCCTGGGAGAAGAGGATATGAAGCCTGAAGTGGCTAACTCCTAGAGCTAGGCAGGACTTCCAGTGGAGGGAGTGGGGCACCAACCTACATAAAACTTTTGACTCAAAATTTGTCCTGCCTACAAGATGTTCAGGGATAAAGATAGAACAGTGATTGAGGGAATGGCCAACCAATGACCGGCCCAACCTGAGACCTACCCCATGGAAGAGCCAACCCCTGACACTACTAATGCTACTCTGTCATGCCTGTAGACAGGAGCCTAGCCTAACTGTCTTCTAAGAGGCTGCATTTGGCAGCCGATGGAAACAGATGCAGAGAACCACAAACAACCATTAGGTAGATAGAGCTCAGGGAGTCTTATGAAAGAGTTGGTGGAGGGAAGACTAAAGGAGCCGGAGGGGTTAAGAACACCATAAGATCTAAAGTGCCTAATAACCTGGGCCCATGGGGGTTCACAGAGATTGAAAGGTCATCTGTCCTTAGCCATATAAGGAATGTGAGGCTAGCGTCTGGTACTGACCCTGTTGTTGTCTCCTACAACAACAAAGGTTAGAAGTACCAAGTTTTATGTCTTAGCACCACAAAGGGGAGAAAAGTACTGTGACCTGAGATAGCTGTAGGGCAGCATGACAATACTGTATAATTCTCCTTTAGATTGTTTTTCTCCTCACTTGAAATGCCTCTCCTGCAGTGAGTTTGGTGAGGATTATACAATTGTTGACAGAAACTCTAAACCAAGTAAACAAGCCACAAAAAAAAAAGTTCATTTAAATGTCAAGAAAGTTGAGTCCATTCCAGTGACAATAAAATGAAACCAGAATGCATCCACTGTGTACTTATCAGAGGCCAATGACCAGAGGTCTCGAGATGCTTCAGCTAGCTGCGAGACAGTTTTTCTTAATTTCTTCCCAGGTACTCTTTAATAGCTTCATTCTGATGCTTCTCTGTGTTAAAAGGGAAGTATTTTAGCGTACTTAGGTCTGAGACAATTGGATCTCACCTATAGTACCTTAATGACACAGCATAGAAACAGACAGGGTCAGAAGCTCAGCTGTAGTTTCCAGCTGTAGTTGAATGAGAAAAGCTCCACAGGCTCAGTATGGATGATTGGCCTCCAGCCTGGCACTATTGGAAAGGATTAGGAGGTGTGGCCTTGATGGAGGAATTGTGTCACTGGGGGTGGGCTCTTAAATTTCAAAAGCCCAAGAGAGGCCCAGACTCACAGGTGTACCTCTAAGCTCCTGCTCCAGCGCCTGCCTGTATGGACTGAAACTGTAGCAAGCACTCAACAGAATACTTGCTTTCCTAAGAACTGCCTAGGTCATGGTGTCTCTTCTCAGCAACACACTAACTAATCCCTAAGATTTTTTTTAATCATTTTATTTATTTTTATTTCATGTGCATTGACGTTTTGCCTGAATGTATATCTTTGTAAGGGTGTTGAACCACTTGGAACTGGAGTTACAGACAGTTTTGAGCTACCATGTAGGTACTGGAAATTGAACCTGGGATCTCTGGAAGAGCAGCCATCTCTCCAGCCAGCCCCCCAAGATTTCACTAAGAAAATACACACAATTTAATCTTAGTATTTAAAAATACTTGAAATAAACCATATTGTAAGACTTTATTCCTTTAACATTATTTCTAAAAATTAGGTTAAACTAACTAGTCAACTCTCTAGCACACAGGAGTTGGACTCACTAGTCCCAAACCTGAGAAGCTATTGAGCCCTTGATAAGTCAACTACAGTACTGTGGATAGTTTCATATTTGTGAATAATTAATTGGGCAGCACAATTAAACTCACTGAGCTTTCCAAAAAAGTAGGGAGGTAAATGTTGGAAACAAATCTAGAAGAGTTAGGAGAAGTTATAGGGTGGGTATAACCAAAATTCAGTATATAAAATTCTCAAAGAATATGTGTGTGTTCGTGTGTGTGTGTATGCATGTGCATGTGCGTGTGCGTGTGCGTGTGCGTGTGTGTGTCTTAAAGAAAGTTAAACTATTTGGGCTGACAGTGTTCCCCACAAGATCCATAGACTAACAAAACCCTCAATACCAGGTAGGAAAAACCCTCCTTTTGAATGGTTGGTCTGGGTAGTCCCAAGTGATTCTCAAAGCAACAGCACCTACTGCTGCCTTGGCGCCTCTCAGGGGTTGAGGGTAGGCCCCTATTGCTGAAGACACTGAACATCTAGGACACAAGACTCAATGATTCCAACTGGATCTGACCTGAAAACCTCTTTTCCCCTTGGTACCAGAAAAACAAACACCAGCATGGCTAGGTATCTATAAAGTACAATAAGTCATACCTATCAGTGAATACCTGTCTAGCTGGGCTTAAAGCCCATCAACAGGAGGAAAATCATATCTGGTATGGAAAACCTAGTCAGCTTCCCAAGGCTAGTGAGGTCATGGACATTAGAAAGGATCTAATACCACCACTTGACAGACTAGCACAATTCCTTACTATATTCTAAATGTCACCCTCATACCTAGAGGTAAGTGTACCTACTACCAATCATCAAAGAAGCCCCTTTACAGCAAATAAAAACCATTGCAGAAAAGCCATAACCAGATACAACGTAGAGTTCAATGGATCCCGAGAAGCCTATGAGATGGATGCATCTACATTACAGCTCCTGCATCTACAGTGCAGGGAACATTAAGGAGAGGGCAGAAAACTCTTAAGTGGCAGAACACCAGGAAGTCTGCAGTCAGCTTCTTCTAGAACGGTGGCATAGACAATGTCAATGTCAGTGGGGAATCTTAACATGCAAGGGCAAGTTTTTGGGGTCTCATCCTACACAAAGAACCACAGACAACTAAGTAGTGACTGCTGAGGAGAAAAGCCTTAGTGGTCCAATGCAGAGCAATCAGTTAGCAGGTTACACTTATGTATTTGTGCATACTCATACATATATAAGTAAGTACACACTTCCTGTAACAATAATAAAGAAAACAGAGGCGATCAACTTGAAAATGAGGGAGGCACCTGGGAGCAGATGGAAGAGGGCAGTCATGTAATTCTACTTCAATTAAAATGGGAAAATGAGCTAGGGCCACAGCTAAGGGATAGAACATCTATGTAACAAGCACAAATCCTGGGTTCAGTCCCCAGCACCACATATACACATACACCCCTAAGTGAAAGGAAAAAGACAAACTATGACACCTCAACATGCCAAAGAAAGAGCTACAATCAAATGGTGAAGAAAAGGAATTTTTGTTTTAAGCAAGATTTTCATTTGGGGGCCCCAAAATAAATAAAACAGAAAACAGGAAGGTTTATGGTTTGTTTGTTGTTAGTTTTTGTTTTGTTTTGTTTTGGGTCTGTTATTGATATCTAGAAATTACTGGACAATTTTAGTCTTGAAAACTCAGACCATATTTCAAAACATAGAAACTGGGCTGGAGAGATGGCTCAGTGGTTAAGAGCACTGACTGCTCTTCCAGAGGTCCTGAGTTCAAATCCCAGCAACCACATGGTGGCTCACAACCATCTATAATGGAGTCCGATACCCTCTGAAGAAACACTCATATATGTAAAATAAATAACTAAATAATTAAAAGGGGGCTGGAGAGATGGCTCAGTGGTTAAGAGCACTGACTGCTCTTCCAGAGGTCCTGAGTTCAAATTCCCAGCAACCACATGGTGGCTCACAACCATCTGTAATGAGATCCGATGCCCTCTTCTGGTGTGTCTGAAGACAACAACAGTGTACTTATATATAAAATAAACAAATAAATCTAAGAAAAAAAAAATAGAAACTGATCTAGGCCTAAATTCCACCTGTGAGTTTTAAAACTCAGTTGCTAGCCAGGTATGGTGGTACAACTAGGAGGATACAGCAGGAGGACTCCATGAATTCAAGGTTAGTCTGGGCAATACAGTAAGTACCAGGCCAGTAAAGGCTCTGTAGCACGTCTGTCTAAAGAGTTTCCTAAGCCTGACTTTACAGGTGAGCTCCCTGGTGGGAAGGCAGGAAAGCCTGTCCTTCTCTTTGAGGGACAGGAAGGGTCTGAACACAGCTTTGCCGAGTATGTTTCCCCGTGACGTCTACTCTGTCACAAACCCGAGCATCAAAGCAGACATGCCTCTCACTTCTTTGGCTCTTCGTTTCCTTAGAAGGTCCTACGTCATAGAAAACAAAATAACGTTTTTCCATGTTAACCTGCCTTTTGTTATAAGCCTTGGCCATAAATTAAAGGGAAGTAAAGACATTTCCTCTTCCTTTTATTACATGTAAAAGTCATCTTACCTTTTGACTTGGCTTCTTTGTAAATGTGAGTGAAGACACCTAGCCCAGTGAGCTAGTCTGGTTAAAAGGTGTACGGCTCATACAAGCGTCTCCTAGTACAGGCACATGGTTTGTTTACAGGTATTAAATCCTGACTGCCTGCAAACTTCTCAGCAGAGTTGGTGGGGACTGGACAAGAGCCACAGTATCCATCAGTTCTAATGGTGCAGTAAGTTTACTACTTATGTAAATGGCTCAGAACCTAAAATATTAAAGCTGGGGACACAGGTCTGGGGAGAATGTAACTTCCTGTAAATCACAGAGCCTAAGAATTGGGGACGGGGTACTTTAAAAAAATCAAGAGGGTTTCCAAAATGAACCAAATTAGAAATAACAATTGTCAAAGGCTTTGTTTTTTCCTTTTGGAGACAAGGTTTTACTCTGTAGCTCTAACTATCCTCGAACTCATGTGTAGACCAGGTTGTGCTCACAGAGGATCAGCCTCTGTCTTCTGCATGCTGGGCTTAAAGGCTCAAGCCACTCCACCCAGCTCAATTTACATAGCTATAAACTATAAACATATAAAGAGTAAATATGTCAGTTTATATTTATGAAGAAATTTAATAAATAATAATAACCTCAAACCCCAAATGTTGTCTTATTCCCTTAAGAGTTCTGAAGAGTTTGTACATGTGAGTGTAGTTCAGATTCAAGAGACTTTTCAGCCTCCAGCATGAGAAACAAATCTATTTATAGCTGCCCATGACTAAAATAACAAACTTAATCTTTTAGATAAAATTAATAACTGATTTTTTTTCCTTTAATTACTAGTAGAAAATCAAATGTTTATTGATTGGGTAAGGTCGCATAAAAAAGTCTATTCTAAATGCCAACAAAAACCAGAAGATGAAGTAAGGTCTGTGCTGGGGTGGTAGGCCATGCCCTTATTCCCAGCACTTAGAAGGCAAAGCCAAATGATTCCTTGAGTTCAAGGCCAGCTGGGCTTACATAGAGAGTTCTAGATTGATGAGCAAGGGATGATACAGTAGATCCTGTCTCAAAACAAAACAAATCAAGAACAAAATATATAAATGATCAATAATACTAATATAAATGATCTACAATACTTAAGAAATTTCATTATATCAAAAGTCACAACTATGGGCTAGAGAGACGACTTAGAGGTTAAGAGCGCTGGCCACTCTTACAGAGTTCCCTGAAGCACATGAGAGCTCACAACTCCCTGTAACTCCAGGGGACCTGACATCCTCCTGTGGCTCTGCTGGCACCAGGCACACATAAAAAAAGTCTGTTTTAAAAGTCATAAACCATTTAGAAATACTATAAAGATTAGGTAAATGGAAAGACTTAACATATACATGGATTAAACAGACTTAATACATCTATGATAAGGTAATCCCAATAAAAATCCCATAGTTGGTCTGTCTGCCTGTCTCTATGTGTTTGTTCATGTGTATACAGGTCATAGTACACCGTGTGCAGTGCACGGGTCATGGGTGTGTACATATGCATGGAGCCCAGAGGTTAACCTTGGGTATTATTCCTCAGGAACCATCCACTTTCTTTGTTCTTATTTATTTTTAAATTTTACTTCTATTTGGGGTGTGTGTGTGTGTGTGTGTGTGTGTGTGTGTGTGTGTGTGTGTGTGTGCATGTGTGGGAATGATGCACATGTGGAGGTCAGAGGAATGATATTAGGTGTCTTCATTTCTATTTCTTGTTTACTATTATTGGGGGCACTTATCACGTACATGTGTGTGTGTGTGTCTGTGTGCACGCATGATCATGTGTGTATGTGCATGAGCACAATCTTGTGGAGCCCAGCTCTCCTTCCATCTTTGTGTAGGTTCCAGAAAGTGAGCTCAGGCCCCTAGCTTACCTGGCAAGTGCCTTTATAGGAGAAGCAATGTCTCCAGCCTGAAGCTCACTTATTGGCTAGGCTGGTTAACCAATGACCTTCAAAGAAGACCTGTTCCCCTATCTCCACCCCAAATCCCAAAGAGCTGCAGTTACTAGTAGGAGCTACTGAACCCACACTTGGCTTTTTAGGTGGATCCTGGAGATTCTATTCAGGGATAGGGAAGCACTATTAAAGAATATAGTATTTATAATTATGTTATAAACTACAATTAAAACAGTAAGGTAAGATTTAAGCATAAAAGTTTTTTAAAAATACCAATCCCAAGTACGAATTTTCATTTCCTAGTTTCAAGATCTTCATATTTCTTTAAGCAACACTGACAACATCTCCTTTCTCTTTTCCCTCAACTGGAGTTGAACTGGGATCTGCCGTATTTAGTGTCACCCACATGAACTCTTAAGTTTAGCCTGCTTGCCTTGGGATGCTCGCTCAATGGTTTATCTTATCAAATGGACTGGTCTCTGGGTAGACAGTTTATAAAAGGCACACTGGCCAGTTGAAGGTAAAACAGTCTGTAAGACTGGCTCACATCTTCAACTTCTAAAAAAGGATTTCTGAGTCATCCTGCTCTTGCCTTTTGTATTCCAACACCAGCTCCTCCCGCTCCATCTCTTACAGAAGTTCTTGGGTGTGGGCAACTCTTACTTTGTTCAGTGTGGCACCTAATGTCATCAATGTGAAGTCTCCCTATGATAAGGCATCTGGTAACACTGACGACTTACAGGAGCTGCCATGATGGCTGGGTGAGTCTTCCGCAGTCTATGCAGAGTCTACACTTGGTACAGGAGAAAAATGACCCAATGTTTGTGCACTCTTTGCTTCTCTTTAATTTGAAATAAGAAAACTTTGCTTAGAGATTCACCCTTCAAGATCCTTTGTGTCTTTTCATGGTTTTTCAGATACGGTGACAGAGGCAAGTCATGGAAAATTCTTTTTCTTCAAACTGACTTTCATTTGAATTCTTCTGGCCTGCTATAGATTTCAAAGATGGTCTGTTCTTTTCACTTTTATCCTGGGTCCCACCTCGAAGAAGTGTTTTGCTGTAAATCTTTAGCCTTGAGGTTCATCAAAGATGTTAGACACCTACATTTGGGTCTACACTGGGTGCCACACTTATTTGCAATGGAAACAAGGCTCCAAAATCTACCTGCCAGCAACCTGGAGCTTGGGAAGGGGGGAGGCTGCACATGCAGGCTGGACTCTGAGAAGAGCAGCATGGTGCAGAAGCACCTTCCACCTTGCTTTGTACGACCCAGTCTCTCGGCAAGGCTGGCTGACCAGTGAGCCCCACGGACCCTCCTTTCTCCTATTCTCCAGTGCCTGGACTACAAGCCAACAGTTACGTTCAATGTTTTTATGTGGGTTTGTGGAGATGTAAGCTCAGGTCCTCAGGCTTGCACTGTCCTGACTTAAGCCATCTCCACAGCAATGTCTGTACTGGTGGGGCTTTCTTGTTGTTTGTGGTTGGATTTTCACTAATTCATATAGTAACATAAAGGAGCTGTCTTATTAGAACAGTTGTAAAAAAAGAACAAAAGTTGAGGATTCAAATAGACTGGAAAGAACAGTGGTTCTCAACCTTCTCGATGCAGTTAACACAGCTCTTCAGGTTGTAGTAACCCCAACCACAGAATTATTTTGTTGCTATTTCATGACTATAATTTTGCTGCTGTTACAAATCAAAATGTAAATCTGATATGCAGGCTATCTGACATGCAACCCCCAAAGGGGTTGTGACCTATAGGTTGAGAACCATCGGACAAGAAGATTCTAACAGACTAGAATACATGCATCCAAAGTTAGTATTTATTTAGCAGCTATCATATAATACTTTTACTAAACATACTAAACATAGGATGAGAAAAGAAAAGCCCTTGCTTTGAAACACTGACAAGCCAAAGTAAACAGATTATCCAAAGCTACAACTGAGAGAGGTTTGGTGGCACACCTGTAATCCCAGCACTCGAAAAACAGAGGCAGGGGCATTACAAGTCCAGGTCCAGCTTGAACTGCATACAAACTGCATTCAAGCTAGTGACTTCTCAGTGTACTAAGTTGTAGGACATACAGTAAGACCTTATCTTAAAAGCAAACAAACGGTTCAGAGACTATAGGGTTAAGAACACTTGCTGCTCTTCCAGAGGCACCAGGTTTGATTCCTAGGGGCCACATGGCAGCTCATAACAGTGTGTTAACTCTAGTTCCAGGTATCTGATGCCTTCTTCTGGCCTCCCTGGGCACCAGGCACTCATGTGGTATAAAAACATACATGCAAGCAAAAGACCCATACACATAAACAAAAATTGTAATGCTGAGGGGATTTGCCAAGTGTCAGAGCTGTCCAGGGAATGACTCATAAAGCATACAGACTACACCAAGTATGCCAGCACACATGTAATCCCAGCACACATGTAATCCCAGCACACATGTAATCCCAGCACACATGTAATCCCAGCACACATGTAATCCCAGCACACATGTAATCCCAGCACACATGTAATCCCAGCACACATGTAATCCCAGCACACATGTAATCCCAGCACACATGTAATCCCAGCACACATGTAATCCCAGCATTGAGAAGGCTGAGGAA
Organism: Rattus rattus; assembly: GCF_011064425.1. Taxonomy (NCBI): domain Eukaryota; kingdom Metazoa; phylum Chordata; class Mammalia; order Rodentia; family Muridae; genus Rattus; species Rattus rattus. The sequence goes on from NC_046155.1 coordinate 46,391,728, forward strand.
AGATAATAAACTCAAGACCAGCCAAGCCAGCTACCAAAACTCATTCTGTCTCAAAAATAAACAAATAATAAATATGTACAAACTTACAGACACACCAAGAATGTTTCTCCCACACACTCCTCTTTATTTTATCACTGTATCTTCCTCTAATGAAGTCTCCTGACTTCAAACATCTGACTTTTTGTTTCTGTTTTGCTTTTTGTGTTTTACGATGTTTTTACGATGTCAAAAGTTACTCAGTTACTTTTCATGACATCCACTCAGAAAAGTAACTTTTACATTTTAAAGTTTTGTGTATTTAACTTTTTTTTTAAAAGAGGGACCTCCCTATACCTGTCCAGGATGATCTCAAACTTGTGGACAAGCAATCCTTCAGCCTCAGCTTCCTAACTGCTGAGGCTACAAGTTCATACTGCCACATTCAGCTAGAGACAATTTTTAAAAAGAACTTGTAGAAGATTTTTTTCCAAAGTATTGTACCTGCACCTGAGTGTGTTAATCAGCAGTGTACAGATGCTCATCAATCACTCAAAGCTACAACTCTTAAGGTACATAACATCCTGACAATATTGCCAGTGTTTTAAGTTCTGAAGAGATGTACTACAGATTGACACATTGGCTATTTCAACTCTATCTCAGAGACAGAAGGGAAAAAAGAGCACAATGTTGGTCTTTTAAGGAGACTGTGATAACGAGCAAAGCTAATACCGCTTGTTTTAAAAAGCCTTTTATACACACAATTGTTTTGATAGAAAATGAACACATGTCCTTCTGTCCATGAGTAAAGTATTAATGGGCTAGGGGGATGACTAAACAAGTAAGAGTATGTACTGCTCTTTCAGAAGACCTAAATTCAGTTCCCAGCACTCAAGTTAGGAGGTTTACAAACACCATTAACTCCAGCTCTGGGGGAATCTGATGCCCTCTTGTGGTGGTCACCTGCATTCACACACACACACACACACACACACACACACACACACACACACACACACACACAGATCATACCCCCACACATACATGTACACATAATTAAAAATAAATCTTCTTTTAGAAAAGAGCAAAACATTATGAAACTGGGTTATAGCTCAGTAGTAAAGCATTTGCCTAGCATGACCAAGGCCCTAGGTTTGACTCCTAGCACCACTGTAAAACAACCATGAAAATGTTTGGGGTTAAAAAGAAAAATGTTGCTGGGTGTGGTGGCTTATGCCTGTAATCCAAGCATTTACATCCTTCCTCAATCCCAAAATAATAAAATATTTACAACTTTGTAATAATTAACTTTCTGGCAGAGTGAGAAATCCAAAAACTCATCTTTAAGCTAGGTATTGTGACACATGCCTATAATCCTAGCACTTGCGGAGCAGATACAAAAGATCCATGCAAGTTCCAGGCCAGCCTGCATGAGTGAGTTCCAGGCCAGCCTGCATGAGTGAGTTCCAGGCCAGCCTGCATGAGTGAGTTCCAGGCCAGCCTGCATGAGTGAGTTCCAGGCCAGCCTGCATGAGTGAGTTCCAGGCCAGCCTGCATGAGTGAGCTCCAGGCCAGCCTGCATGAGTGAGCTCCAGGCCAGCCTGCATGAGTGAGCTCCAGGCCAGCCTGCATGAGTGAGTTCCAGGCCAGCCTGCATGAGTGAGTTCCAGGCCAGCCTGCATGAGTGAGTTCCAGGCCAGCCTGCATGAGTGAGTTCCAGGCCAGCCTGCATGAGTGAGTTCCAGGCCAGCCTGCGTGAGTTCCAGGCCAGCCTGCATGAGTGAGTTCCAGGCCAGCCTGCATGAGTGAGTTCCAGGCCAGCCTGCATGAGTTCCAGGCCAGCCTGTATGAGCAAGTTCCAGGCCAGCTTGGAGCACAGTGTGACACCTCTTAAAAAAAAAAAAAAAAAAAAAGTTTTTTTCTATTTTTGTAAAACAAAAAAGAATTCGAGTAAAAAATGCCAAAATACACACATTAATGTATTTTCATTAATCTATAATTTTAGTAAAAAGGTTTTTGACAGGAGTTTTAAAGTAAGGACTTTTTCTAATTATCTGTACAAGCTCAGGAACCAATTCTCAAGAATCCAGGTAACTCAGTGCTCACTCATCTCAGTGGGAAAACAATCCGACAAAAGCTTCTCACAGCCAATAAATGATTACAGAGACAAGTGACTCCTGAACTGCCTGCAAACCCACTATGTTGTATCAAGATCAGCAGTTCTTAAGAATTCAAAAATCATCACTTACCAGCCAGGGTATAATCCATGTCAAACCCAAAACACTTTATTTTTTCCATGGCTAAACTTCGGTTCACAAACACCCTATGAAAGAAAGAAAAAATCGTATCATGACTGACACTGAAATGCAATCCAGTTATTTTACAATTTTTCTATGTCATTTGCTTTATTTTCCCAACTGACTTTCTGTTATTGTATATATTTACGGTGCTTAACATGGTGAATTGATATTACACTCACACAGTGACTACTGGGGACCAAGCAACGTAAACATGCCGTGCAGTTAGGTCTCCCTGCCGCCCTCCCTCCTCCTCTGCCTCTCTAGTACACCAGATCATTACCTGTGCTCACAGGTCCTTGACAAATGGCTCCTGCACAACTGGACTTATGCCTCTCACTCCCACAACTAGTGTGCTCTCTATAGCGATGCGGTTAGCAGCATGCAAGTGATACTATGCAGTACTTCCTGTGTTGGATGTATTTACTCAGTACCGTGTCACCTACGTTCATCTAAGTGGATGCAGACAGTAGAGTCTCCCTTTGACAGCTAAACAATGCTCCTCTGAGATATATATATAGCAGAGTTGTGCTGACCTGCATCTATGGGTGCATCTGTGGTGGTTTCTGTGTCTTGACTTTTTTGAATAAGGATGAGAGCAATGAACACGGTGGGTTTCCTCATTTTCCTTGGGTACTTATATTACTTTAATTTCTTTAGGAAACTTGGTGCCATTTTTCACTGTGGATATAACGATTTATGCCACACTTGTGTATCCAATAGTGATATTAATTTGAACCTTTCAGACTAGACAATCTGTGATTTTAAATATTTTATTGTATCTGTTAGCAATTTATATGTCTTCCTGAAAGAAAGGCTATTTTTTTTTTCAACTGAGTTTTCTTTTCTGCTATTTGCCTGCTTCCACTTAGGAGACTTCTAACAGCTTGGCCGGGTGGTAAGGTAGGCCCATGCTGAAGTAAGCAAGAGACTAGCTAAGGCAGGAAGAGCAAATTCAAAGCCAGGAATTCAAAGCCAAACTGGATAACGTAACAAAAAATAAAACTGGATATGACATATGTCCCTGTAATCCCAGCAGTGGGGAGTCTAAGGGAGGAAGATCACAAACTGCAGGCCAGCCTGGACTGGCTACATGAGTTCTAGGCTAGCGTGAGCAACAAAAATAGACCCTGTCTCAAAATAAAACAAAAGCCCAAGCAAATAAACAATAAGGGAAATAAGTCAGGTGTAAAGGAGCATTGAGCAGGCTGAGGCAGGCCAACCTCATGTTCAAGCCAGGCTGGGCCATATATGGTGCAGCCCTGTCTAAAATTAAACAAAACAAAAAATCTCCAAGGTCTGAGGAGCTTAGCATACACAATGCCCTTGGTTCAATCCCAGGCATAAAACCAAACGTGGTGGCCAACACCTATAACCCCAGGGTGGAAGCAGGTGGGTAGCAGTTCAGGGTCATCCTCAACTACAGAGTGACCCTGTCTGTGTCTGTGTCTGTGTCTGTGTCTGTGTCTCTGTCTCTGTCTCTCGCTCTCTCTCTCTCTCTCTCTCTCTCTCTCTCTCTCTCTCTCACTCACACACACACACACTTTAAAAACTTCTTTACAGACTCCTTTGTGTTACAAATTATAACAAAATGGACAGTTTTAAAGAACGCATTTCCAAAGAATCGCTTAAAATAATTCAATTGAAGATGCAAAACTATCATTTATTTTCTCTGAAAACCATTTGCATCTCATGGATGTAACTACTTCCACACATAGGTTAGCTCCATAAGTCTGTTAGTTTATTAGTTTCTGAAAGAAGTGTTACATAAAATATTTATACTTTCCTTAAAAAAATGTAAGGAGCAGGTGCAGTGACAAACACCTTTAACTCAGCAGAGGTAGGAGCTCTCTGTGAATTTGAAGCCACACTGATCTACATAGTCATTCTGGGTCAGCCAAGTTTACATAGAGAAATCTGTCTCAGGGTTACTAACCCACAGTCGAAATTTCTGACCCAGAACTGTTCCTGTCTAAAAGAACTGCAGGAACAAAAATGGAGAAGAGACTGAAGACAGGAGCCTAGTATGGCTGTCCTCTGAGAGGCTCTACCAGCAGTTGACTGAGACAGATGTAGATACTTACACCCAACCATTGAACTGAAGTCCGGGACCCCTGTGGTTGAATTAGGGGAAGGATTGAAGAAGCTGAAGTGGAGGGTAACTCGATAGGAAAAACATCAGTCTCAACTAACCCAGACCCTAGGGAGCTCCCAGATACTGAGCCACCAATCAGAAGCATACACAGGCTAGTCCAAGGCCCCCAGCACAGATAGCATAGGACTGCGCCTGGTCTGGCCTCAGTGGGAGAAGATGCACCTAACTCTTCAAAGACCTGAGGCCCTGGGGAAGCAGGAGGCCTGGTGATTCGAACACCCTCTTGGAGATAGGGGACAAGAAGAATGGGATAAGGAACAGTGGGATGGGGGCCTGAATGTAAATGGCTAGAATGTAAATAAATAATTGTTTAAAAATTTATTTTTTGGAAAATCATTATTTCATCTTGACTTAAGTACAGTAAGGGGAAAAAATATTGTCAGTTGAAAGAAAAAAGGACCTATAAGAAAACCAGCACCTACCCAGACCTTTCTGTTTTAGTTCTTTTGTTTCTATTAGTTTGAGGTACTAGAAAAGCAAACACAGAGCTTGCACATCAAGCACTCCATCACAAAGCTACAACCATTAAAACACACACACACACACACACACACACACACTCACTTAGCTCCCAAATACTACGGTGAGCCTGTCGAGTGTTAGCCTGCTTTTCACTGACAGCAAAACCTACTTGATGATTGACAACTCAACCTACATAAATCCGTTTGAAAACAACAGAGGAGAAAGACATAAAATAATGTTTCTACCTCTAAAAACCAAAAGCTACTACTACTGCTGAGGCTTTTCAACAGGCAAGGGGGCAACTATATGAACCCTTGTTCAGAGCCTCAACAGCTGATGTGCCTAAAATATCCTCAGGGAATACAGGCAGGCATGAGATGAGGAAGATTTTTCTTCCATGTTATGTATCTTAAGAAAGAGGTACAGAACAGCATAATTTTTTAAAAAGTGGTTTCAATTTTGATCGAAGAAAGATGTTAGCTGGTTTTAGATGCAGCTGGAGTATCAGAGGAGACACTAATGTAGAAGGAACATCTCAAAGCAAAGCTCTTTTCTTGTTTAGAAAAAAAGACTGCACCTGCACAGTCATGGCAATCTTTCAAAGCAGACCCACTTTCAAAAGACAGCAAGAGCAGGGCATCCTTGCTCATGCTGGGAATAACATACTTCAGAAATATGAAAATCTATTTTTGTCAAAATAATCGTGGCTAAAAATCTACCAAGTTGCATTTCTCATCTTTGACTTTAACTAATCACATTACCTACTCAATCAACAACACAGTTTACTGGATGTGTGCCACAGTACACATCTCACTTTGTGACAATTATTATGGAATATCCTTTGGGAACAGTCAGAGCTACAAAACTTTGTACATTCTTAAATCAGAAAATAAGACCTGCCAAGCGGGTAAATGCTCTTGTGCTAAGCACGGCATCCTGAGCTCAGTCTGAGGAACCATCAGAGAGGAGAACCCACTCACTCAGTTGTGCTTTGACCTCTCCAAGTGCCAGCGGTGGCATGAGTTCCCACATACACACATTTGCACCCAAATGTGGACACACAATATATTAATGAAACATTTTAATTAGGAAATAATACCTTTTATGAAAAACTTCCATCAAATATCCTTTTTCTTTTCATTCAAAGCAAGTACTCTAATTCATAGAATCAGCTCCTGAGATTTCTAAGAAAGAGAGCATCACTCCTATGCCCTCCTCATTTCTGTTAGGATCTTTCTGTGAAAACCTCACCTATATTCTCAGCTTTCCTTTTCTTTCCCTAACTATGAAACGTAGGAAGAGGAATACAGAAATAAAATCTAATTTGCTGTGTAAGTAAAGCTATAATAACCAAAGGAACGGCTGTGCCGTAGAGAACTAAGCCACACACAGTGAGTGCATGTCTATGCTAGGCTTTACAAATACACTACATATGTGCTGAAAGAGAAACCTTTGGCACAGGAGAAAATGTAAACCTGACCTAGCACGTCTCAGGACAGGCTTCAACAGATACTCATCTCTTAGCCTAAAACTAATGGCCATTCCCCACTGAGTTTACAAACTAAAACAAAGTGTAAGATGTTGTGTCAACTACAAGGTATTAACGGAAAGACACGCTCACTGACCCACATATTTCAAATCAAATAAATTTACATACTTGGGAAAATCAAATTTTTCCATGAATCCCAAGACCTTTCTGCAGATCTGCCTATGCCAGTTTCCTATGATCTTTTACTAAACTATTAACTAGTAAAATAATTCCACTATGTTCAAGAGCATGAACATATCTGTAAAAATTAAAAGCATGCTTTAAAACATGCAATTATCACCCACAACATCATGACTAAACTAGGCATGCAATTATAAAGAGAACCATAAATCCAAGCACCATCCACAGTTACCACAGATAAGCACTGTGAGCTGGCGATCTGAGGACTAACAGGAGAGAGAGCTTCGAGGAGACACACAGGAACACAGAAACTAAGCACAGATTCCAGTAAAAACACTTAACAGTATTTACCATCCTATCCCACAGCAGTAAGGCAAAAAAAAGTCTGAAGAAATTCCATTCAGATACGGATATTAGCTTCAAGAACTAAAATCATTACTATAATGTGCTTTAAGAATAGGGATCTAACAGTTTCAGAGTCAACATAAACATGCAACTTACTATATTTGAAATTCTGTAAACAGCAAACTACTGGTTTGGATCTGACTATAATTTAAAGCAGAATTACCTCATCTGTCACTGGTTTCCGTTTTGCAAACTGAAACTATCTGGGTAAAGTAGTTTCTGAAGTCATATAACAAGATTCTTCTTAAAATCCCTAAAACAATTTTTTAGTGTGTGTGACGTTAGCCTAACTTCTAAAAGACTACTTAGCCTGAACCAGGCCCCTCGACACCATGTATCTTCTGAGACAGTGTGGGAAAAAACACCTCTGTGTCTAATTTAACTTGTCATTGGATATCACTGTTGCTCCACACAAATCCATTTGGAATAGAATTTCTCTGGCAATGGTGAACTGTATCTGTAACTCCTCCCTCTGCTTAGGAGTCACAGTTTCCTGGCCAAGTGCCCGACAACAGTGACTACAACAAGCGAGAGGCCAGATGCAACTGTAAAATGCTCTCGGACATCTATTTTCACTGTAAGCAGCTGCCGTTATGCATTCAAACTGCTAGCAGGAACATTCTAACTGCATCTGAGTAGGCAAATTCGAATTACGAACTATAATAAATTAGTATCGTGTCTGCAAATGTCAGCACTTAGGTTGAGGCAAGAGACCTGCCTGAGCTATAGAACGAGGCAGAAACAGAAGAAAGAAAAATGCTATAAATGAAGACTGTTTGTTTTCCAAGACATGGTTTCTGTTTGGCCCTGGCTGTCTAGGAAATCACTTTGTGGACCAGGCTGGCCTCAAACTTAAAGAGATCCTCCTGACTCTGCCTCCCAAGTGCTGGATTCAAAGGTGTGAGCCAAAACCACCAGGGCAGAAATGCAGACTTTTTTTTATAACAACTTAGCTGCTTTTTTCCAAATCTATTCCAAAAAATGTCTCTGCATTTTCTCCCACTCGAGTTTAAAGCCACATCCAATTATGTTGTGTGCCTCCCTTCACATTTCCAAATGTCTTTAGAATCCATGCCTTCCACCCTGTTCCTGCTGCTAATGACTTAGCAAGGGCATAATTCTCCAGAGAACATCTCCCACCTGCCTGTCCTCACACTGACGCTGACTGCTCTGAAGCAGGGCTGCTGGACATGTGACGTACAGACAATGCTCACCCATCAACGTTTCACCAACCCAGGACAGGACAGCACAGAACTCTATTACTCAGAAACTTTTAAAGCAATTTGATAGAGAAATATTTTGCTAAATATAATAATAAAAAGTACTTATAATCGCAGCACTTTTGAACAGAGACTAGCATGAGCTACAAGTTCTCAAAAAAGGAACAGCATGTTTCCTGTCTCTATGTAACTTGTTTTTACTATATTTTAGGAATATTTCCAATTGAAAAATATATGGGAAATAATAAAAGCTAGACCTCTCAGGGTAGCCAGAGAAATGTTGTCCTAGAGTCCAGCTCTAATCATGTTACTCTCTTGCTAAATTATCTTTAGTCAATGTTCAAAACTACTTAACTAATACACTACCAGTTCTTGAATCTTCAAGGAGTTGAAAGCCTTTTATTTTGCTAAAATCAGTCTGATCAGTATATATTATCCATACCACGCAGTCTTCCGTTATTACTTATTATTTATTAATTACTGCTTTATTAAACAAATTGTCTTTCCTAAGCATGCCCTAAGGTTTTGTTTATGCTGTTAACTATACACTGTCCACTTCTGTTATATTCAAGTTTCTCAAATACTTTCTTTGAAAAAACCATTTGGAAGTCTGACACTTGGCTCAACTGTTAGGAGCATGTCTACCATTTCAGAACCAGAGGGCCTGAGTTCACTTCCCTATCAGACGCCTTATAACCATTTTAACTACAGCTCCAGGGAACCTGTCATGTACTCCTCTGGCCTCTGTGGGCAACTATACATGTGGTAGACATATAGACACACGTGCACATATATACAAAACAAAGTAAATCTTTTTGTAAAGACGGAATACTGTGGGATGAGTTACCCTGGATGGTAGTCTTTGGAGCGCTGGAGGAAGTGTGAGTGAGAACATCCTGCTATGCCATAGAGCTATGCAGTATAGAGCGCTTCTGTGTTCAGACTGCTTTTCTATTGCATGGAAGAGATTTAACCAACAAATAATTCCAGAGATGTTTTATCTTGGTAACTATACATTCTACCATACACATAAAATACCAAGTAATTCTCTTACCATTTGCTTGATTATAAATTTGAGACCAAGATCTATATCTAGCCTTCCCAACACCAGACAGACACAATAGTTAATAACTGGAATTTAAACTAGAAACTAGAAATCTAGAGCTTATAGAAAGAACATACTCCTGCTAATGAGTATGGGATTTCTTGTGGGAAAAATATAATGTTCTAAAATTAAAGAACTAAGGATACCATTTGGTTGAATCTAGCAAGCACAAGACCTTGAGGTCAATCCCTAGAAAAATGAGTGGCAAGAAGGAAAGATGAGAAGCAAAAGGGAGGAGAGAGGAGGACAGGGGAGGGAAAAAAGAGGGAAGGGAGGAAAGAGGAAGGGAGGACAGTGTTCTTCAATCAGTGGTATCGGTTGCACAATTCTGCATACACTAAAACTACTGAATTTCATACTCTAAAAAGATATTAAAACGATGTATTTACTATATTCCAAAACAATGCCAGTTATCAACATTCTCTTAAAAATTACAGACGAGGGGTTGGGGATTTAGCTCAATGGTACAGCGCTGTTGCCCTAGGAAGCGCAAGGCCCTGGGTTCGGTCCCCAGCTCCAAAAAAAAAAAGAACCAAAAAAAAAAAAAAAAAAAAAATTACAGACGAGACTGTATTGGAGAACAAACCTAAGGTTTTGTACTTGCTGTACAAACAATCCACCTCTGAGCTTGACTCCTATCACCTAAATGGATTCTTAAAACGTCCAAGTTCAAGGGCTGGAGAGATGGCTCAGTGGTTAAGAGCATTGACTGCTCTTCCAGAGGTCCTGAGTTCAATTCCCAGCAACCACATGGTGGCTCACAACCATCTGTAATGGAATCTGATGCCCTCTTCTGGTGTGTCTGAAGACAGTAACAATGTACTCATAGAAATAAAGTAAATATAATTTAAAACAAAAGTGAACAAGTCTCATGTATAGACTGTGGTCTAAAATCATATTACCAGGACAGTTAATATTGCTCCCAGGTGACTAGAAGCAAAAATAAACCAAATCTAGAATTTAACCTAAACTCTATGTGGTATTTTGTCCAATTTCAAATGAAAAAAAAAAATGTTAAACATGGGGGGGGGGGCCGCTATGAGAACTGAAGCTAATGGGCAATGTTTATTATCTTTCCACCAAAGGCTTTGAAAGTGCTCTTTAAGGAAATTCATTTAAAATGTTGGGTGTGAGCCAGTAAGATGACTCAGCAGGTAAGGGGCCTGCGCACAAGCTCGAGAGGCTGAGTTTGACATTAAATGTCTACGACTGCTGGCCACCTAACTTTCTGAGACACCGTCTAGCACTGAGCCTATAGCATGTCAACCTGACAAGCTGGCTAGCCAGTGAGCTCAAGAGAACCCCTGTCCCCACCCCTACTTCGCCAGTTGCTGGGATTGCTGATAAACAACTTTCCTTCCTTGGCTTTTAAAGGGATGCTGGGAATCAAAGTCAGGTGTGCATGCACAATGAACACTTTAGTGATGGAGTCATCTCCCCAGCCTCTGCTCTCTGTTTGTCATTACAGGATTCACGTATTGGCTGTGTCTGCCTTCTTTTACTTAGCAGAGTACTTCTGACATTTATCCATGTTGCTGCATATATCATAATTATTTCTTTTATTCTCGAGTATCTACTGTAAAGGTATACCACGATTTGGGTTGTTTCCCGGTTGAGACTATTCTAAATGCTGTGGTGAAGCAGCATACATGAATCTCCAAGGACACGTGTTTTCCTTTTTCCTGGGCAAATATCTAAAAGTGGAATTACTAGGGTATATTTATCTTGAAAAGATACTGCCAAACATAGAACTTGCTCTTTCCTTAGCAATGCAGGGGCAGGAGACGCCAGCTGCTGTGCATGGTCAGTTTCCTGCTGTGGGGATAAGGCTGGGAAGCAGAGCCTCACATGCTAGCCACACTTAGTCCCCCCTGGTACACACACACTCCCACCAGTATTTTTAGCTTTGGCCGCTCTAACGTGCGTGCAATGGCATTTCATTGTAGTTCCTGCCCAGAGTCCCTGATGAATAAGCATCTTTGCATGTGCTTATTTGGCATTTCTTGCTTTTTTCCCCTACTCAAGTGTTTTTCCTCCATTTTTAGCCTGTCTTATAGTAAGAGTTTTCATATATTTTGGATATAGGTTTGTGTGAGCATACTACATTATCGGATACAAATATAAGAATATTTCTCATACTCTGTGGCTTTCCATTTTGTTTTCTTAGTGATATCTTTCAAAAAGTAAGTTTTTGTTTTGAGGAAGTCAAATTTATCTATTTAGTCTTTTATGCTTTAACTAAGAAAATACTTTTCCTTATTTCAGGTGACATACATGTAGTTGGGGCTATAATTCATTTTGCACTGTTTAATGTGTGTGTGTAGTTTGTTTAAAAAGTAACATCTCAAGACTGAAGATGAAATCTTGGGTTTGCTCCCCAGCAGTGCATAAATGGGGTACAGTGGTTGTATGAGTGTCACCCCAACGTTTGGGAGGTAGAAGCAGAAGGATCAGAAGTTCACGGTTATCTTCCTATCTAGCAAGTCTGAAACCACTTTGAAATAATACGGTCTATAAAACAACTCTTCCACATGGACTCAGTGTTCTCAAGGGGCAGTACACAGGCGCTACATGAGGTTGCTAAAAGAATAGCACAGCCTCACTTCTTCTTACACAACTTACTCTGTGTGTGTTTATGTGTACATTTGTGTGTTCATTTAACTGTGTGTGTGTGCATGAACCTATGGAAGCCAGAAGAACAACTGTACGTATAATATTGATTATTCTGTTCTTCCTTCTCTCTCACTGCTCTGGAACTCTCCGAGTGAGGTAGACTAGCTGGCCAGGGAGCCCCACAGAGGTACTTGTCTCTGAGCCCAGGGCTCCAGGTTTTTTCACATGGGTCCTAAAGATCAAACCCAGGTTCTCCATTCTTCCAGCTCTAAACATTTTTGTAAGTAGAAAGAGTGTACTCTAAAATAATAATTTGTATGTACAAAATAGTAAATCCATAAAGAACTAACATGAGTATTGATAATCAAGCATTACATACTATACATAATTATATGGCTTTGATATGGCTGACAGCACAATTGACATGTTAACTCGAGAATCACCACAAAACACAAGTAACACTGCACATCCACCTTACATCACTAGGCAACAGGAAATTCTCACCTCCATCACATCTTACGGGTCAGTACCATGCACAGCCTGCTTCTGTGAAGCATCCTTTTATAGCACACAAACTATTTCATAGATGTCAAAAAGTAACAGACTGATGAATATTAATGATAAAAACAGTGACTATAAGGACTCTAAACAAAGCCAAATTGGTACACAAAATTCTAACACTTGGAAAGTAGAGACAAGAAGACTAAGAGTTCAAGGCTAGCCTAAGGTACAAAATGAGTTACAGTACAGCCTGGACTACCTACATGAAACTTGTTTTCAAAAAAATAGTTCCAAAGCACAAAATTTATTCACTTATTTCTAAAAATGGCTACGACTAATAAAGCTAATTGATTTTGTCCCATCAGCCGAGAGGGACAAACCTAAAGGCCATCTTACTCTTTATGGTGTCCTTTTGATTTATACTCTTTCTTTAACATGTTTTACCACAGGAGAAAATAAACAATAATTACCCGTCCCAATTTTTAACTTGATCTAGAAATACAGTTCATCCTAAATCGACAAATGAGGTTTCTAAATAGCCTCACATACAGGTCTAACAAATGTGCCAGCATCTGCGGTGACACCCATCAAAAAAATGCTTTATCAAGTGCAATCTGTAACAGTGCTGGAAGTAAAAAACAAAACAAAACAGGAAAGCCTACAGAAATAGTCCTTTTGCAACTTTCACATTTGAAAGAAACCCCTCAAATTCAAATGATATCATAAAACATCAAAATACCGAATTATTTATACCCTGGTTCTCTTTATTCAGTAGTAAAGTTTTAAGAACAGAAATACAACTTCAGAGAGAGCAGGAATAGAGTAGATCAATTCCTTTTACTGTGGCCATAACAAGTAATGATTCAATTTAAATAAACCGTGAGTGCAAGGCCCTGGAGCCAATTCAGAATTTCATACAGAACCACTTCAGGCTAGAAACACCAACCAACGTGCCTGGTAGCTAACTGGTTACTTCATTAACTCATCGCAAAGGTCACAAAAAGGAGACTCAATAACTCAAAGACTCTGAAACATCTGAGAAAATAATAAAAAATAAATAAAAATCAACACATCTGTTTTCCATTACAAGTGGGAGAGGAATAAGAGATTACACTGGAAGCTATTTCTGCCCCCCCTGTCCAGAACCAGAGTCATAGACTGCTTCAATCTCTCACCCTATTTTTTTTTTTTTTTTTTTTTTTTTTTTTTTTGGTTCTTTTTTGAGCTGGGGACCCGAACCCAGGGCCTTGCGCTTCCTAGGTAAGCGCTCTACCACTGAGCTAAATCCCCAGCCCTCTCACCCTATTTTCTAAAGGTACAACTTATTTTTAAATGACTTTAAAATCGTAAACATCACTCAATTCTTTGTAGGCCACCACTGTTTGCTTCTAATCCTTATAAACAAAACCAAAACTGAGCTCTATAGGAGCAAAAGCAGGGCACTTCATGCTGTCTTTCAGACTAGGGCAGGACTTCACAGTACATTGTACATTAACACTATGAGCTTCGGCTGAAGCTCGCTCAATCTGCCTCCACCTCCAAACTCAGAGTGACAGGTTGCTGTTTAATCTTCTGTTTGCTCAGACAACATGTCTTTATGCAGAGAGAAACCAGAGGAAGTGGAATAAGTACACTTACCCTTCCTTGGACATCCTCAAAGACTCCTTCCTCCGGATAAGAATGCAGGATCAACAAACAAGCTGCACTGATCTCCTGAGAACTGTAGCTTATTTGTTAGTGCTGAGAACACAGGCCCTGAGAGGCCCAACAAATTCAGGCACAAAAACACCAGGCTGTATCTCAGGGAATTATATCCTCAGCTTTAAAACTTGAAACCCTACTATAAGGTGGGAAAAACTAATAGCCTGGGATGTTTAACACTGGCCAGTTAAGCATGAAGACAATCCAAATGCAAGGTTCTGTACGAGACAGGAATCACTACTGGCAAACACAGAAAAAGCAAATTTACCCCCTAAAGAGGCCCTCCAACAGTACACAAACAATGTGAGCGTCACAGAACGGAGCAGCCTTAGTCGGTCAAAATCATTCCCATTTACTCAGAGCAGGAAAAGAGCAGATAAATAATTAGTTTTAATGAACAGTTCAATTACTTTCCCCTTTTAGATAATAAACAATGTAAGCTACAAGAAGGAAGTACTTCGGTGCCAGACCATTTTTCCAGAGGAAACTAAAGTATTTCTACACCAAACTTTCTTCCCCATGATTTTATTTACTATCTTTAAGAAAACACCTGTGTATACCAATTTGCCCAAAATATTCAGCTCACATGAAAGGATATTTACAGATTTTTGATATAAAGGACATATTCAGAACATTCTAAAAGTTAATGATGAATCTCAGAACAAGGTAAAGTTTGAAAGAAAAATATCTGGAACATTCCCACCTCCTGGCAAATATAATGCACAGGGTTTCTGCAACAGGGGACGAAATATGTAGATCAGAGCTAGATCTAGTGACACAGGACTGTCATGTCAGTTAGTGGGACAGCTAAGGTGAAGGTTCCTAAGCTCAAGGCCTGATTGGTCCATACAGTCTGGGCAACTTAGTGAAACTTCATCAGAAAATAAAAAAGGGCAGGGGAGTTAGGTGGCAGACACCTTTAGTGCCAGTGCTCAAGAGAAAAAAAGCAGGCAGATCTCTGTGAGTTCTAGGCCAGCAAAGGGCTACCACAGGGGGGGAGGGACGACACTAGACCGACAGGAACACTGAGATGGACAGTAATTCTTTAACTTAAAAACAAATAACACGGGGTTGGGGATTTGGCTCAGTGGCAGAGCCCTTGCCTAGGAAGCGCAAGGTCCTGGGTTCAATCCCAGCCCCAGAAAAAAAAAAAAAAAAAAAAAAAAAAAAAAAAAAAAAAAAAAAAACACGTGTTCTGGGCTGGGAAGACAAATGCTTGCTTAGCGCACAAAGTCCTGCACTCACTCCCTGGCACCACATAACCAGGCATGTTGGTGTATGCTATAGTCTGGCATCCAAGAAGTGAAGACAGGATATAAGAGTTCATGAACCCTGGCTACATGTGACCCTGTCTGAAAAAAGCCAAAAGCCAGTGAGAGAGCTCAGTGACTAAAAATGCCTGCATGTATGCCGTGACCTGAGTTCAATTTCTGGATGCACATATATGTGGAAGGAGCAAACTGCCCTTCACATGCACACTGTGGCACAATTGTACACACACACAATAGCCCTTCATGATAAAAAGAACTCAACAACAGAAATAGATGGCAGCTTCCTCAAACAAATAAAGAGCAGCTATGAAAAAAAAGAGCTGAGGCCAGAGGTGGCTCTGTGGCTACAGCACTGGATGTTCTCCAGAGGACCTGGGTTAAATTCTCAGTGCCCACATAATGGTTCACAATTGTCCATAATTCCAGTTCCAGTGGGTCCAACACCTTCCTTTTACCTCCATGAACACCAGACACATATATGATGCATAACTGTAAGCAGAACACATAAATATAAAATACATCTTATAAAAATAAAAATAAAAAACTCAAGAGCTAACTAAAGCTATCCATCCTCGCCTCACTCCAGACTATGCCATACATTCTAGTCAAAGCAGGTGAAAAGAAAGTTTAACACTAAGAAATCAACCTCTTCCTGAGGATGTCAGGTCCTCATATCTGGAAAAGGTTAACCACAACATCATCAAAGCTAACAAATAAGCTCGGGAACTGAACAATGTTTCAAACTCAAACCAGTTCTAGGGTTAGAGAGGGATCAGAGACTAAACCACTGGCTGTTCTCAGAGGTCTCAATCCCAGCATGCACATGGTGGCTCACAATGGTCTGTAACTCCAGTTCCAGGGAATTTGAAGCCCTCTTCTGGCCTCCTTTTGCACCAGGCACACAAGCAGCATACAGACACAAATACAAAACATGTATACATTTAAGATAACAATAATGATGATGATGATGATAATTTAATAATGATGATAATTATTTTAAAAAAATTCTTTCCCAGAGAGCATTAATGAAAAACCCAAAAACAAAATTTAAAAAGGCACTTTCTGGCTGGAGAGACAGCTCAGTCAGAGAAGCACTGACTGCTCTTCCAGAGGTCCTTACTTTAATCCCCAGCAACCACATGGTAGCTCACAACCATCTGTATTGAGATCTGATGCCCTCTTCTGGTGTGTCTGAGGACAGCCACAGTGTACTCCTATACATAAGATAAATAAATCTTTAAAATACAAAATGAAAAAAGAGGCACTTTCATGTACTATAGCACCAGAAATAACAAAATATTTGCAAATAAATGTAACAAAACATAAGACCAAAACATTCCATGCTATAAAACACCACTGAGAGATTAATCACAAAAAAAAACTTCAATGATGTTAAAAAGTAGCAACTCCTCAAAATGATGAGTACAGAGTCAATGAAATACTAACCCTTTTATAGGAATAGACACGTTTATCCTATGTAGATATAAATATGCACTACCACAACCAAATTTGAAAGAGAACACAGTTTAAAAACATTGCAATTGGGGTTGGGGATTTAGCTCAGTGGTAGAGCGCTTGTCGAGCAAGCGCAAGGCCCTGGGTTCGGTTCCCCAGCTCCGAAAAAAAGAAAAAAAAATTGCAATTTCAAATCTCACTACAAAACTATGGTAATCAAGATTCTGTAGTATTGACACAAGGAGAGATAAATATCAACTACACATAACTGAAAGTGCATATATGAGTCCTAAGGATGTCAAAACTGTTCAGCATGAAAATAATCTTTCCAACAGTGGTCATGGGACAACTAGATAGTCCCATGAAAAGAATTACTCTGCCTCCCTTCTTATATAATAAACAAAAGAATGTGCCTAAAATCTAAGTGTAAGCGCTACAACTGTGAGACTCAGGGTTTGGGGAAATTACTCTGTCCATACAATGACTGGCCTGTAAGCTTAAGAGCTGAGTCTGGTTCCCCAGCATCTGAGTAAAAGGCTCAAAAGCTACACCTGGAAAGACGGGCCTGAGTCCCAGCGTGGGGATCCAGGGACAGGCGACTCCTGGCACATTCTGGCCAGTTAGTCTTGCCAAATTGGTAAACTCCAAGTTCCATGCAAAGTGCTGACTCGAAAATTAAGGTAGAAAAAGAAGCAACTGAGAAAGGCACTTGATGTTGACCTCTGACCTCCATATGTACACCCACACATGAGTGTGACAAGCACACACTTATATAGACACATCGCAATTTTGTACACACACACACACAAACTTACTTTTAAAAAGATCTGGCTGGCACTTCTCAAAAGGATATATATGGTCATTAAGAGCATGGATATGAAGCTGTTGTAGAGTGGCCCAGAGGTGAAGTCTGCTCTTCCAGAGGACCTGCATTTGGATCCATCCCAGCATCTGTGCTGGGCAGCTCACAACTGCCTGTAATTCTAGCTCCATGAGACCTAACGCCCTCTTCTAGCTCCTAGTGCACCTGCATTCCCACATGCACATGAGTGTACACAGGTGTACACACAAACATGCATACACTTAAAAAATCAATCTTAAAAAAAAAAACCATAAAAATGTAAGGCGTAGTGGCTCACAACTGTAATCAGAACACTGGAAAGCTAAGGCTAGTTTGAAGCCAACCTGGGCTACAAAGTGAGAACATGTCTGGGTCTTGTTTCAAGCAAGGTCTCATATAATTTCAGTTGGCTTTGAACTCACTATGTAGATGAGGATGGACTTGAACTCCTGATCCTCCCTGCCTCTACTCCCAAGTGCCAAGATTATAGGAATGACCCTTCACATCAACTGAGAACTCTTAAAAAAAAAAAAAAAAAAAAAAAAAAAAAAAAAAAAAGGAAAGAAAGAAAGAAAGAAAAGGTAAAGGTAGATACGTCACTAAGATGGCTATTCTAGTCAACAGACAACAGCAACTGTGTGTAAGGAAGCAGAGAAACTAATGCTCACATACTAAAGGGTGGACTGACGAAAAATGATACACTGGCATATACGACTTATCAGTAACGTGAGCACAGTCATCATATAGCCAAGCAAATTCTACTCCTACATACATGACCAAAACAAATGTTCATATACAACTTTACACAAATGTTCTTGAGAGTGTATCTTAATTTTAGGTTTTACTGCTGTGACAAAACATCACCAAAAGCAGCCTGGGAAGAAAAGTGTTTACTTCTTGTCCCAGTTGGTTTCATCACTGAAGGAAGCAGGGGCAGGAACCTGGAGGACGGAACTGACGAAGCAGAGGCCACAGAGCAGCTGCTTACTGGCCTGCTCAGTTTGGTTTATCCTACATCCTAGAATGAACTGCCATTCCACAGAAATCAACTAAGGCTGCCTCTTCTCAGATGACAACAGATTGTGTGAAGTGACAGATACAGAAAATTTATACAATGGAATATTATTAGGCCAATAAAATAAGTTCTGACATGGATAAACCTTAAAAACACTCTTTTTGCTGGGCACAGTGCTACATGGCTACAATCCCAATATTTATAAGGCAGAAGCAGGAAGACCACCACAAGTCCAAGGCGAGCCTCAACCACAGACTATGAGAACCATCTCTCAAAACACACACATTCAATGAAGGTGTGTGAAAATAATGGTAATGGGACTGAAGATACAGCTCAGTTGGTGTTAAATCCCAGCACCAATAATCTAGGAGTGGTGTTGGAGACCTGTAATCCCAGCCCTCAGGAGATGGATCCAGGAGAATCAGAGTTCAAGTTCATCTTCGCTGCATAAGCAGTGTATGGGTAGTCTGGGTTATAAGACCCTATCTATTAAAAAAAGAAGGCTGAATGTTGCAGGATATTTGATCTCACTGTGAACCCAAGATTGTGTTACTACTGAAAAAAACTACTCCCACTTGTGGTGAGGCTCAGTCCTTAGCACACACCTTTAATCCCTCTGGCTGGAATACAAGCACACCCTTAGTACACACCTTTAACCCCAAAAGATGAAGATAAAGTTAGTTTGTAGAAGGAAGCATCCACGTTTGAAAATGATGTCTAACTGAGGGGCAGACAAAGTGACAAACCAGGGAAAGTTTTGACAGAATGAGTCAGAATATGCCCAAATCTCATGAGAACAGACAGGAACAAGAAGCTACTTAAGAGAACAATATAGGGGTTGGGGATTTAGCTTAGTGGTAGAGCACTTGCCTAGTAAGCGCAAGGCTCTGGGTTCGGCCCCCAGCTCCGGGAAAAAAAAAAGAAAAAGAAAAAGAAAAAAAAAAAAAAAAAAAAAAAAAAAAAAAGAGAACAATATAGAAAGAAAGGAGAGAGAAAAAAGGAAGGGGCAGTTTTACAGAGACAGTTATAGAGAGGCAGGTAGCAGAGAGAAGCAGCTAGACTCAGGTAAAGACAGAATGGGCCAAAGAATGAGCAGGAGCTAGATCGGAACAGATGGCCAGAGTTAGTGTGAGGCCAAGCAGAGCAATTCAAGAGAGGAGAGAGAGGGAGAGAGAGAAGCCAAAGTGAATGTGTCAGCTTGGAAAGGAGCTTGAGACAGAACAGCTGTATTGAACTAGTCAGTCAGGGCTTAGAAAGAAAAAGAAAGGGCAATCTTATTCAGCAGTCTCTGAGGCTGAAAACATTCTAGGTCTAATAAGATTGTCCAGAGGCGGGCTGGAGAGATGGCTCAGTGGTTAAGAGCACCGACTGCTCTTCCAGAGATCCTGAGTTCAATTACCAGCAACCACATGGTGGCTCACAACCATCTGTAAAGAGATCCGATGCCCTCTTCTGGTGTGTCTGAAGACAGCTACAGTGTACTCATATATAATAAATAAATAAATCTAAAAAAAAAAAAAAAAAAAAAAAAAAAGATTGTCCAGAGGCTAGAAGCTTCCAGGACTAGGTCTGGTTAGCAGACAAGGCAGTAAGCTTCAAGGATGACAATTATATCAGGGAAATAAAAGTTACTATTACAGCTGAAAAAAACAAACAAGAACTCTGCATTCTACATTTCTATGCAAAATTTATGATGTTGATTTCACAGAAGAGACAAATCCAGACTGCCAGAAGCATTCAAGGTCAGTGGGTAGAGGGTATTGAGAGGTTGGGTAACTGTTACCCAACTACATCTACTCAGGACTAAGATCTAGTGTTTCATAACATTGTAGGGTGACTATGGTTTGAAATAATTTAGTATTTATTATAAATGGATGGTAGAAATCAGTCCCATGCCCCCCAACACGAAGATAAATGTTTAAAGAGATAAAATGTTAATTACTCAGATTTGGTCATTATGCTTTATATATACATGTATCCAATTATCATAGAGTACCAAATAAATACAACCAACCACGTGTCTCAATTTGTTTGAAAAAAACAAAAACATTCAATGATATCTTTCAGTGGTTGAGAGAAATTAAAATTTACCAGTCTCCCCTGATAGTTGCTCTTTGCAAACCTGATATGCAAAGTGATTTCAAAAGAAATTATGAACATTTCTAAGTCTACTAGTACTAACATGCTAATACAGGTACTAAAGAATTATTTTATGAATGCCAACAAAATCATTTTTATTTTACTTCATTTAATTAACTTAAGAAGAAATCATTATTCAATGGGTTTAAATACTGTCAAGATTTTGAAGATTTAAATTCAATTTAAGTGATAATTTCAGGGCATGGGAAAATGAGCTCAGTGGTTAAGAGTACAAATCTCTCTTGCAGCGGACCCAAGTTTTGATTCCCAAAACCTGTGTAGATAAGCAGTTCACAAACACCTGTATTTCCGGCTCCAGGAGGATCTGATATCTCTGACCTCTGAGGGGGCGCGCGCGCGCGCACGCACACACACACACACACACACACACACACACACACACACACACACACACACACGCTCTCTCTCACACACACACTCTCACACTCACTCACACACAAATCAGGGTGGGGGATAAAATAAATCTTAAACGAAAACTTCAGCTGGGCAGTTGTAGTTCACTTCTTTAGTCCTAACACTGAGGAGGCAGAAGCAGGTGGATCTCTTTGAGTTTGAGGCCAACCTGGTCTACAGATTGAGTTCTAGGACAGCCAGGGCCACACAGAGAAAACCTGTCTCAAAACTCCAAAAGAGAGGGTGGGTTTAGGAGAGAGAGAGAGAGAGAGAGAGAGAGAGAGAGAGATATCGATCAAGCAGGCAGGCAGAGAGGGAGGGAAAAAGGGAGGGAGAGAGGGAAGGAAATTTCAAGGCCAGACATGGTACAGCCTTTAATCCCAGCACCTGGGAAGCAGAGCGGGTGAATCTCATTGAGTTTGAGGCCAGGTGTACACAGCACTCTCTAGGACAACCAGAGTTATAGAGTGAGATCTTATTTCCAAAATAATATTAATTATTATAATTTCAGATAAATATGTAGATGTTTCTATATATTTTAAAGACAAAGAAATTGCACATTTTTCTTTTGAGATAAACTCTCATTTCTGGAAGCTATGCTGGCCTAGAATTCACAATGTAGCAAAGACTAGTCTCAAACTACTGGCAGTTATTTCTGCCTCAGACTCCTGAATGCTCAGATTATAGGTGCAAGCCATTATACTGCGCCGCCATGTTTTTTAAAGTAATGCAAAGGACTGCTTAACTACAAATTCAGAAGCTCAATTATCAAATTTCAATACAATAAAACCTACTAAATTCATTATCTATGTCCACAAAGAAAAAGCCAATTCCCTATATTAAAGAAAGTTAATGATCAGTGCTTCAAAATGATAAAGCCAAATACCTGATTCCAGCATCACAGGTACTGTCAGCATGAAGAACTGATGAAAAATCAGACGGTTCCATTGTGGGTCTGATGACTATAAATTCTGATCAGAGCTGAACACTACTAGTTCCCAGGTGTACACAGAGATGATCGTCTAATGTGCTTCTTTCAGGTACTGTGACATCTAAACGTACTGACTACCTTCTGATTACAACATAACATTCCAATGAAGGGTTTGGCCAGACAATTATCCTCACGTCAAAAACGCCGCAATCATAACAAGGAAATGAAGGCAGAACAACAGTTACACATCCTGCGGGTCAGTTTCCTAATAATGCATCACCCTCATTTCTATGCTAAGATGCAGAACACCAGCAGGAAGCAAATGATAACCTTGGTGATGAGACAAGGAAGTAGCTAGGCATGAACTAACCAAAGCATTTACTTCCTGGGGATGGTTAGATGCTCACTGGATACGGACACTTACTGAGCAAACATCATGACCTAAGTTCACATCCCTAGCACTCACATAAAAGGCCAAACACGGCAATGTGCACCTGTAACCTCCACACTGAGGGAGGCGGAGACAGGAGGGATCACTGGGGCTTGCTTCAATGAGAGGGCCAGACTCAAAAAGGATGATGGTGGGTGTCTTGCTCCATCATTCTGTTTCACTCTTTGAGCAGGCAAAGTCCTAAGTTTGAGCCCCAGCACTGCATAAAACTGAGCATGAAGACAGAGACCTGCAATTTCAGTGCTCAAGATAAGAGGCAGGAGGGTCAGGAAGTTGGCTGTTATTTCAGCTATATACCATGTTTGAAGCCAGCTTGGAATACATACGACACTGCTCAAAATAAACACAAGCTGGGTGATGGTTTGAGCAACATTAGTCCCTGCACTTAGGAGACAGAGGCAGGCAGATCTCTGTGAGTTCGAGGCCAGCCTGGTCTACACAGTGAGTTTTAGGACAGCCAGGGCTGTTAACACGAGAAAACCTGTCTCAAAAAACAAAATAAACAAACATACAAAGGAAGAAAAGAAGGAAGGAAAAGGAAAGGAAGGAAAATAGTAAAAACTAAATGGTTTTTATTTGTTCTGTGGAAATGTCCTCCAATCTTCTATCTTGGAAGAAAGCTTGATAGTGTGCAGGGTGTTCTAAAGATAGATGAACTATTCAATCCTGCAGGGAAGCTTAATTAGGCTCAGAGAGGAAATAACTCCAACACTTCAGGAAGTCCCTGAAACTTACCAGGCTCACTAGGGCCTTCCTTTCCTAAACATAAATAAATAAGCAGTAAGGACCACTGTTTAGATTTGGTCTATTGCTATGTATCGTAATGTTAAATTTTATACTTAAAGGTATTTGAGTGACTTTTTACGTTTATAAGCTTTTGTTGTGTAAACCTTGTTCCTTGACTTAAAACTATTCATTAAATAAAATTGGCCAGGGGTTGGGGATTTAGCTCAGTGGTAGAGCGCTTGCCTGGCAAGCGCAAGGCCCTGGGTTCGGTCCCCAGCTCTGAAAAAAAGAAAAAGAAAAAGAAAATTGGCCACAAACAATTTCTGGAGAGGCCGGTTTGGAGTGACCTGGAGAGAGAGAAGAGACCAGGGTAGAAAGAGGAAGAACAAGAGAGAAAAGGAAGCCGCAATGAGGGGAGATGGACCATGTGAACACATGGCCAGGAGAAACAGCAAGTATCTGGGGTACACCTCTGGGAAGCTAGCCAGTCCAGCAGTTAGAAGAGTAGATTAGGGGTTTGACAATTAAAATGTCAAAGCCAAATAAAATAACCATAGTCTAAGTCTCATTTATTTGTAAGCTAATTGGAAATAAACTTAAATCGCCTATACTACAGACCACCAAGAGAGCACACTCAAACGGCAAAGCTGCTTAAAAACAGGTTCAGACAGGCTGAACAGCTGAAAGCAGCAGATAACCTCAGCTGCCAAGAACAATCTCAAAGCAGCCCAGCTGCCTAGGGGAGGCTTAGACCACAGACAGGCTGAGCAGATCTTTTCCAACCTCTGCAGCAGCCGATACACTGTACAGTGAGCTCAAGATTCCCAGCTTTCAAAACCTGTCACCCATGCTGGGTGGACTTTTGGAGAGAACTGCCTTTGACTCGTTTCTGCTCCTGTAAGTAACCCCAATAAAGCCCACTGGTTCACTATGTTGGACTCTGGTGGTAGCCTTCCTTTGGTCTGTTGTCAGTTTCCTATGTGGGCTCAGTAGATACTTGTTGGTATCTCCCCAGGAATAGTGTCACACATCGTCACTTAAATACATTTTTGTTTTTCAAATTTTTGTATATTTGAGAAGGTCTCAAGTAGCCTATACTGGCTGACCTTGGTAAAACTTACCTTGAACTCCTAATCTTTCCCCATAAGTGCCCTGATTACAGGTGTGTGCCACCATGCTGGGCCAATTAAATTTTGGGAGTAGAAGGAAGAGAGAATATTTGAAGCAAGGTCTCATGTCTCAAATTTTTCATCAACTAAGAAAATATTGTTTAGAAAATTAGCTCAAGATGTGTATTTTATAATGTAACAACAGTTAATGATAAAATACTGTATACTTAAAAATGGTTAAGAAATCTTTGTTCCTCTTTTTTTTCTTTTAGAGTGGGGGATGTTACTTCAGACAGGATCTCATGCAGCCTAGGCTAGCCTTGAATTCACTACCTAGCCAAGACTGATCCTCAACTCCTGATGCTCTGTTCTTTAGCCTCTGCTAGCTTAATGAGAGAGTTTAAGTATTCTCACCACAAAACAGTTAACACACATGCACATCCATAAAACTCTATGTTCCTCTGCACAAACATACAAGCCCAGGCATGTGCACATGGATAGACTGGCTGGGAATCAGCCTCAGATAGTATTCCTCAGGTGTGGTGTCACAATAGTTTTTGAGACAGGATCTCTCACAGATTAGCCAAGACTCCTGTATTCACTCACCTGCCCAGTGCTGGGGTTACAGATGTGTGTCACCAGGCTCAACTTTCACCTCACCCACGGGGCTGCCTCCCCAGACTCCGTGCATACTAACTGGCTTATTTAAGCCCTCCACACTATACCTATTTAAAATGTTTGAAATCATATGCATCATTTTTGTCAATTTTGGAAATAGATACACACTTTTTAAAAAGCAAATACTTGGCAAGAGTACAAGAAACCATTTTTTTAATTAAAAAGTGTTTTATTAGGACGGAGTGAAAAAGCTCAGTATTGAGAGTCCTGGGCCCAAGTCCCAGCAGAGCATTTACCTAGCATGTAGGATCACATCACACTACTCCTGCATCACACAAAAACCAACAACCCAACAAACGAAATGTGAAAATGGCTTAAACAAGGCCTTCTGGACACACCTACAATACCAGCCATCAGAAGTCTCAGGTAGGGAGGTTATGAGCATAACCAAATGTGACACACATACTGAGTCTTAACTGTAAAAAAACTGTAAACCTTGAGAGATGTTTTTGTTATTACCTCCATTGTTTCATGTTACTCCTACCTTATGAAAAATGTAGGGTGTGGAACCCATCTAAATTATTACAAGAAATACCATCCTAAATGAGTCAGAAATGTGTTTCAGTTATGGCACGCAATTAGGATGCTCAGCAGATGCTGCCTGCTAGAAATGTTAGTGTTTCTCTCTCTTCACTGTGTAACCTAAGCACCGTTTCACCTCCCAAAAAGTGCTGCATCCAAGTCTATCCTCTGGAGCTGCAGGCTGCACATCAGATCCCCTGCCCATCCGGTATTTACGTTTCAGGTCCGTAACAGTTACACTGACTACACAGCAGTCATTTTAGAATGATTTTTTTTTCTTTTCTTTTTTTTTGGAGCTGGGGACCGAACCCAGGGCCTTGCGCTCTACCACTGAGCTAAATCCCCAACCCCTAGAATGATTTTATGGTCGAGGGTCACTATATTAAAGGGTTGCAGCATTAGAAAGGTTGAAAATCATTGCTCTAGAGCCTAAAGACTAACCAAATAGTAAGATATAAATATACAGAACACCTTCATTCAACAGAATATTTGTGCTATATATTTTTTCACTCAAGATGGGATCTCATGTAGCATAAGATGACCTTAAACTTGTGGTGTAGTTCAGGAAGATCTTGAACTTTTTATTCCTCCGTCTTTGCCTTCAGGGTAATGATGTTACAAGCAAGTGCCACTATGCTCATTTGTATTATGCTAGGGATCAAACCCAGGACTTTGTGTGGCGAGGCAAGCACTCTGCCAACTGAGCCCTATCCTCAGCTTTGTTTTCTTTATACAGATAAGCATGCCCTTTTAAAGCCCAAGAGATGGCTGACTAGGTAAAACGCTTAGCGGCCTGAGTCCACTCTCTGGAAACCACAGTAGGAGATCAACTCCTCAACACTGTCTTGTGACCCACTTAACACACATATTACATACACTCAAAATAATAAAATAAACATTTAAAAGTTTTAAAATTCTGTTCTATACTTCTTCTATATCAACACACCACAAGAAAGGAGAGTCATCAATTCCCATTCTATAATTTGAGGATTTGACAGGAACCAAAAATGTTCCGCTTTTGCAGGGCTTAAGGAACAATAAATAGAGTAACACCCAGAATGCTACATAGTAACCTGCCACTAGTGAAGGATCATCAGCAAAGAATAAACCAACTGGGGTTGGGGATTTAGCTCAGTAGTAGAGCGCTTGCCAAGAAAACGCAAGGCCAGGGGTTCGGTCCCCAACTCCGAAAAAAAAAAAAAAAAAAAAAAAAAAAAAAAAAGAATAAGGGGGTTGGGGATTTAGCTCAGTGGTAGGCGCTTGCCTAGCAAGCACAAGGCCCTAGGTTCGGTCCCCAGCTCAAAAAAAAAAAAAGAATAAACCAACTACTAACCAGGCTACACGTTCACTCTTTTCTGTGTAGAACGCCAAGGTCAGAAATATGTAACACTTCTTTAATAAATACTAATACTGTGAAGAAACTGTTATTCTGTATTTTGCGTTTTTATCTCTTTGAGATAATGACTTATATAGGTCAAGCTGGCCCTGAACTCAATACCCTCCTGTCTCTACTCCCCATGTGCTGACATTGCAAGTATGTACACTTGGGTTGAATAAACAGAGTTTTACATTCTATCTAAAAGTTATTAATCAGTTTATAGCAAGCAGCAGGTAAGTACTTCATCCTCATACGGCTGGTAACCTGAGTTAAATCGCAGAATCGCAGAACCCACATAAAGATGGAAGAGGAGAACAGAAGTCACGGAGTTGTCCTCTAACTTCTACACGAACACTGTGGCATGGCCACAAGCATGCATGCACACACATGCAAATACATCATCATCATAAATAAGGTTTAAAAAATAATTTCAGGGTCAGCTAGCCATGGTAGTACCTGTTGTCCTGGCTACCTGGAAGGCTGAAACTGAAGGAACACTAAGCCTGTGCATTCAAGGCCAGCCTAAGTGAACAGCAGACCTCATTTTTAAAGAAAGAAACCTAGATGTAATGGTGCACATCTATAATCATAGCACTTGAAAAACTGAAGCAGAAGGACCTTCAGGAGTTCAATACCAGCAAGGTCTACGTGAAACTAGCAAGAAGAAAGGTAAAAACACATTTTAATCCAATTAACTAGGTGCAATTTTCTAGCAAATTCAGACTTTCTTCAGGACTTTTACTAGAAGCTATAGGATGTGTACCGGTGTGCTACAGTTAGAAGCCTAAATGTCATTTGATTTGAATTAGAAGCTAGCTATATGCTCTGTGATAAATTACTTAACGCCTTTGTATATTAATTCCATCAGCTTCAGAATAAGAGTAGAAGTGTACACTCCCTAGAGGTGTTCTAAGGAGAACTCATCTTACCGGTGATAGGCTTCTCGACGGTACTTTTTCAGGGCATGCTTATCCATGTTAGCAGGCACATCTGCTGCGTTCTGTAAGCGGTCACTCCAAGAAGTCATCATTTTATTTGTAGGATGAATTCTAGAGAAGAAAACCAACAATTTAGTGGTTTGATTTTGGCACCCATATACTGATACACCATTTAAAAAATCTTTTTTAAACTGCTGCTGTTAAGATGTGTGTCCCTCACCGCATTAGGAACAACATCAGGGACAGAGGGGACAGCTAAGTATCTGTGCATAAGTACTTTGATTCCTAGGCTATTCTTAGATCTCACTTTCCTTGAAGTTTTCACTTGTATTATTTTGTTCTGTTTTGCTTTTAACTACTGTTAGAGATCAAAGGCAGAGCCTCACATACCCAAGCAAGCATTCTACAACTGAGCTACACTTTTATTATTCTGAGCATGCTAATATCATGACGGTAAGCCAATTCTAAATAAAACAAATGTGTAGTTGTTAAAAATATGGCAATATTCACATAAGAAAGCAAAGTTGTAGCTGTGTCCTCCAGGTTGGATGTAACAAACTGCCTTCATGAATCACTGCAGATTCAGTGTCTCTCCCACTGAAGACTATCAAGGGATCAGGCCTACTGACACTCCTTCACGGAGGGAAGACTTGGGGGCTGCACAAAATCCACCATTCCTCAAGATCATATACGAGATTATGTAAAGGGTTGAGATTCCTCAGTGGCACAGATGTTTTGTTGAGTAGTTCCCACTGTACATAAAACTTTACAATGGTATGGCTGCCTGAAAGCCCCTCATGAGACCACAGAGGTCACAGGCCCTAGGGGAGGACCGACATACTATTATTTCTGCTAAATGGACACACCAAGCCAACTCCTGATGACTTATTGTTATATTCAGATTAGTGCATCTCTTAACAATCTTCATCCAGCACAATTCACGGGGGGGGGGGGACCAGAGGCAGCTCCATAGAAAAGCAACTGCTGGGAACATTTATGGACCTGGGTTCAATCCCAACACCATGAAAAATCAATTTTTTCATTGTAGTTAAGTCATGAGCACCAGCTTTTTGCCCCACCCCTTTTCTTTTTGGTGCCAGATTTAACCTTGCTATGCCATATGAAGCCCTCTCCTCTGACTTCCTTCCATTTGTCTCATTGCTTTATCCACAGATGTTTATAGCATTTGCCTCATCTTATACAATAAATTGTCAAAACCAACACTCAAAATATTTGTTATCACAGAGGCTGGTGAGATGGCTCAGTGGTGGAGAGTGAGTACAGTCCCAGCACCCACACCAGGCAGCTCACTACCACCTGCATCCACTTTAGAGGATGTGATGCTGTCTTCACCTGCACATACAACACACACACACACACACACACACACACACACACAGAAACACACAATGTTTTAAGAATCTACATACCAAAGAAATGGGGGTTGGGGATTTGGCTCAGTGGTAGAGCGCTTGCCTAGCAACCACAAGGCCCTGAGTTCGGTCCCCAGCCCCGAAAAAAAAAAAAAAGATAAAAAAAAAAAAGAAAAAAAAAGAAAAGAAACATACCAAAGAAATGGCCAACAAATTTCAAAAAGGATAAGGCTGGGAACAGTACACATATTTTTGCATATCACATTTTTTTTTTTTTTTTTTTTGAATTCTTTTTTTCGGAGCTGGGGACCGAACCCAGGGCCTTGCGCTTCCTAGGCAAGCTCTCTACCACTGAGCCAAATCCCCAACCCCGCATATCACATTTCTAAATGCCAAGAACGCCTTTGATCAGTATCTCAGTGTCTGTCTGTCTCTCTTTCTCTCTTTCAACTATAGGCCTCATGAAATTCAAATTTCAGCCCTATCCCAGTCATCATGCACAACAAACTTAGTACACAGACAGAAATACATGTACTACTCCTCCCATGTACAGGCATGGTAGTTTACACCTGTAATATCAGCACTTGGGAGGCTGAGGCAGGAAGACTGTCAAAGTTCAAGACCAGCCTTAGTCTACATAGTGAGTTAGAATACCCTAAGCTAATGTTAGTCTACACAGTGAATTAGAATACCCCAAGCTAATGTGGAAGACCCTGTTTCTAACAGACCCATCAACACACACACACACCCGCACATGTAAATGTGTGAAAAAGGTGCTAACCCTACATATTTCAAGCTTTTTATATAAGCCTAAAGACCCAAAAATACTGCCCAAATTCCTTTTAATGCTCTAAGTGAATCTGTAAAAATCTAACCCTTGGTTGGTTTACAAATGTGTTCAAATCCTGGCTTGATAAATGTCGTAATATTTTGCTAACCTCTCAACATCAGGCTTTAGAACAAAGTCCCTTGTTCTCTGGTGGAAGATGACAAAGCTGAGAAGATTCTGTCAAGTTAGAGATGCAGTTCCTGTTGCCTTGACAACCTGTTTTTCTGTTTGAAGCAACAGCCTTGTCCTGTCTCTACTCTGAAATTCTAACTAGAAATACAAACTCAGCAGGGCCTATTGGCCTGTAATCCAGCACATTAGAGGTAAAGGTAGGGAGGTAGGGAAGTCAAGGCCAACAGTAGCTTCATAACAAGTTTGAGGCCAGCCTACAATACATGAGACTTCATCTTCGAACAAGGAGAAGTAGAAGGTGCTAAAGCCAATGGCTGGCATGCAAGTGCTTGGTTTATAATGCTCGAACCTACAATGTTTTTTTTTTTTTTTAAAGATTTATTTATTTATTATATATTGAGTACACTGTAGCTGTCTTCAGATACACCAGAAGAGGGCATCGGATCCCTTTACAGATGGTTGTGAGCCACCATGTGGTTGCTGGGAATTGAACTCATGACCTCTTGAAGAGCAGTCGGGTGCTCTTAACCGCTGAGCCATCTCTCCAGCCCAACAATGTTTTAATACTTACAGCCTCTTCACAAAGCACTTTATGCTTAGAAAAATGTATAACCAATTTCTACTTTCATGCCAAAACTTTACAATTCCCATCACGTGACAAAGGTTCTCATCACATCATAAAGTTTTCCATGTCAATTTAAGTATATTAAATTTTATCAAATTTATTCTTCTACCCATAGACAGAACTATTTCAAGAATTCATTCATAAAATCTACTTGAAAAGTAAACCAGAGGCAGTAAGATAAGAAGGCTCAGTCGGTACAGTGCTTGTCTCCAAACCATGAGTACCTCTGTAGCAGAGCATGGGCCCTGAGGTTAAATCCTAGAGCCCAATGGCCAGAGGCCAACGAAAGGACCTGTTTCAAAGGATGTGGAAAGCATTTCTGAAATGACACCCCAAGCTCTCTTCTGACCTCCACAAGCTCATAATGCACAAAAATAATTATAAATTAACAAACACAAAACAAAAATAAGACTGGGAGGGGGGAGGTACACGTCAGTTAGAGTGCCTGTCTAACAAGTATAGGCCTAGGCTCAAATCCAGCACCACATAAACTGGCTGTGGTGATACACGACCATAATCCCAACACTCAGGGTGGGAACAGGTTTAGTAATTCAAGGTCATCTTCAAATGGAGTTCCCAGCTGGGTTGCATGAAACTTTTTCATAACAAGTAAGTAAGTTGTGCACAACTCAATGGTAAAACACACACTGGCCTCCCACACAAATGTGAAGTTCAGTCTCTAACACTATAAAACTAATAATAGGGGCTGGAGAGATGGCTCAGAGGTTAAGAGCACTGTCTGCTCTTCCAGAGGTCCTGAGTTCAATTCCCAGTAACCACATGGTGGCTCACAACCATCTATAATCAGGTCTGGTGCCCTCTTCTGGCCTGCAGGAATACATGTAGGCAGAAAGCTGTATGCTGGATACATAATAAATAAATAAATTTAAAAAAAAAAAAAAAAAACTAATAATAGTAAATCTGGGACTGAGAGTGTAAAGATAATGGAGTGCTTGCCTAGCATGCATAAAAACCCCATGTCCAGTCCACCATGCCAGGTGTGCTGGTAGAGCCTGTGATGTCACCACTCTGTCATAGAATTTCAGGTCATCCTCAGCTATGTACAAAGTCTGAGAATAGCTTAGCTTGTCTTGATATAATAAGCTAAGTAAAAAATAAAACAAAACTTTCCCATTCCACACTGCACATCCTGCCTGTCTCATTGTTAGCTTACAGTCTGTTTTCTATCAGATGCAATGGTGGGAAGAGAACATGAGACAAATGCTTCTTCAGCATCATGTTAAAACAGACAAAGTAGAAGAGAGCATTGCCTTTACATTCAAATCAGAAAGCATAATTTATAAAACTTTTCCAAAAATACAAAAGTAGAGAAAACACAGTCCATAGCTGGGTGGTGGTAGTGCACACCTTTAATCCCAGCAGTCAGATCTCTGTGAGTTCGAGGTCAGTATGGTCTACAAGTGCAAGTTATAAGGAAAGCCAGGGCAACCAAGAAAAAACTTAACTAAAAAAAAAAAAAAAAAAGCAAAAAAAAAAAAAAAAAAAAAAAAACCACAGTCCATAACTGTATTAACATTTCATTTATTCCAAATACATACATTTAATCTAAAATAAGGAAATTATTGAACAAGTCCAAACTGAAAATTAAACAAAATGAAGCTATACTCAAAATATATCAACTTCAAGAAAACAAGCAAAAAGTTTACAGAGTTATATCTTAAAAGTAGGGGTTGGGGATTTAGCTCAGTGGTAGAGCGCTTGCCTAGCAAGCACAAGGCCCTGAGTTCGGTCCCCAGCTCCGAAAAAAAAGAAGAAGAAGAAGAAAGAAGAAGAAGAAGAAAGAAGAAGAAGAAGAAAGAAGAAGAAGAAGAAAGAAGAAGAAGAAGAAGAAGAAGAAGAAGAAGAAGAAGAAGAAGAAGAAGAAGAAGAAGAAGAAGAAAAAAAGTAAACATGGGGGGCTGGAGAGATGGCTCAGCGGCTAAGAGCACCCCACTACTCTTCCAGAGGTCCTGAGTTCAATTCCCAGCAACCACATGGTGGCTCACAACCATCTGTAAAGAGATCCAATGCCCTCTTCTGGTGTATCTGAAGACAGCTACAATGTACTTATATATAATAAATGAATAAAAGTTTAAAAAAAAAAAAAGGAAATATGGGGGTGGGAGGGGCCCTCAGTAGAGTCTAAAGCCTTAGGTTCAATCCCAGCATACGTTCATGCACACGCACACACACAAACCCAAAGTGTACTAAAAGCAACTAATGACTAAGTCCTGGACTGGTAGCCATAACAGTGACATCACCCACAGTCCTAAGCAACCTGAAGAAGCAAAGACAGAACACAGCTGTCAGCCTGGGAAATAATACAGTGGGGCCTTGATTCAAATCAGAAAACGAAAAGCAGACCACCCCCATCCCCACGCCAAAAAGTTCCTAACCAGTACTAGAAATGAGAATTAACCATCAAGGCCATGACTAGGACAAGTGAGTTGTGAGAGTTGTTTGTTTAGTTTTCTCTGCTGAGGCTCAAAGCCAGGATCTTATGCATTCCAGGCAAGCACTCCACCACTGGGCTGTATATACATCCAGGATCTTATGCATTCCAGGCAAGCACTCCACTACTGCGCTGCATATACATCCAGCACCAAGACACTTTTAGCATTAGCTGAAAATTAGGTAATAATGTTACACTCCTCTCTAACATCTTTATGTGTGTGGATGTTCTGTTCCATCGGCATAACTAGTACCTGAAGAGATGAGAAGAGGGCATCAGATCCATTCCAACTACAGTTAAGGATAGTTGTATGCTACCACAGAGGTGCTGGGAACTGCGCCTGGGTCCTCTGGAAGAACCACTAGTACAACTAACTACTGAACCATCTCTGTAGTTCAATGTCACACTAGTTTTTAAAGTCATAGTAGTATTGTAGTTGTGTAGGGTAGTCTCCTTGTGATAGTCAAACCAAAATATTCAAGAATAAGAAATGCCTTTATATCTTATTTTTAAGTGGTTCTAAATTTAAAACAATGTATGTAGAGCCAAGCAGATGGCTTGGCAGTAAAGGCAAGGGATCTGCTGCCAAGCATGACAACCTGAATTTATCCCCAGAACCTCCATGTTGGAAGGAGAGATAGCCACACACACCCAGTAGCACACATGCACCCCCACATATACACACAAGATAAATAAAGTTTAAAAAACATAATATAAAGTAAAATGGCCAATGCTGTTTACTGGTAAATCCAGGTGAAAAATATAAAAAAGCTCATTACAACACCATGCAGTAATTTCTACAGAATTAAAATGTTTAAATGAAAAGTTGGAATAAACATGTAAAATTGATACATAAGAAAAACAACTGGAAACAAGTTATTCACAATACCATAACCTAAAGAGGCCTTAGAAACCAGTCACAGAGCTGGGTGTGAATCCCTATATTTGGGAGACAGAGGAAGGAGGACAGGAGTTCAGGACTGTCTGGGCTAACCTGGGTTCTGTAAGACCCTGTCTCAAATATAAAACAAAACAAAAATCAGTAACAGAAAATTAAGTTGCCAGGTAGAGGATCAAGAGGTGAACTGTTTAAAAGAAAAGAAGGGAGAGTGGCATAAAGGCTCTTCCTGGAACCCCAGTACATGGAAGTTAGAGACAGAAGATCATCCGGAATTGGAGGCCAGCCTAGTTAGTTAATTCCAAGCAGCCAAGAGGATCACCTCGAGTGTGAGGTAGGTTACGTTACATAGTAAATTCCAGGCTAGCCAGGGCTACCATCGAAAACCCTGTCTCAAAACAAACAAACAAACAAACAAAAAAACCCAGACCATCCAGATTACTTTGCAGAAAAAGATGTCCATCACCAAGCCTTCTGACCGGACTTCAACTTCTAGGTCCCACATGGTGAAGGGGAGAACCAATACCCACGAGTTGTCCTCTGTCCTGTGTGTACATAAAGAAATGTTCCTGTGTGGGCACGCATTTTGGTGTGTTTACACACAGTAAATAAAATGTACTTTAAAGAAGCAAAACAGGGACTGGAAAGATGGTTCAGCGATTAAAAGCACTGCTCTTCCAGAGGTCCTGAGTGTCTGAAGAAAAACAGAACAAGGTAAGGAAGGGATCAAAGAAAAAAGATGTTTATTACATTTATCTATCTTGGGTTGGGACACCCTTGTGCCACAGGATGCATATGGACATCAGAGGACAACTTGTGGAAGTTAATGCTCTCCTTCCACACATGGGGCATAGGGATCAAACTCAGGTTGTCAGGCTTACAAAGATACTTACTGCCTTTACCTGAGCCATCTCTCAGATAAACTTTAAATTGGGTCTGGTGGCAAAAGTCTGTAACCCAAGCTATTCTGGAGACTGAAAGTAGGTAGTCCAAGCTCAGGGTTGGCCTGGGCTACATGGCAATGTCTAGGTTAGGCTAGACAACTTATGAAAACCCTTATCAAAATAAAAAATTTAGAAGTAGGAAAAAAGGCTGGGGACATATCACAGAGCACTTGCCTAGCATGTACAAGGCCCTAGTACCACAAAACAACATTATATACAAGATGTTCAAGAAAACTAAAATAAGGAACTTTAAAAAACATTTATTTACCCCTAAAAGCCAACTATCAAAAACCCTAGTACCAGATATAAGCAACTTCCTTTTAAGTTGTTGGTCACAAGTCCAGGAGACCCCAAAAATAATGAAGGTATTGCCACTGCCCTTGATAGCCTCCCAAAAATCAAAGGTAAGACCCTACTGCTGAAGACAGCATATACTGCACACAGAGGACTTGGAGGGATTGGGATGGAAATGACCGGGAAGTCTCCTCCCCAAGGACCCGGTAATGCAAGCTGTCGAGAGAGAAGAGCAATCACCGTAACGTATGCCTGTGGAGCATAAGCACCACCAAACATCAAGCTATCACTAAAGATGCAGTAGTGACACTCACCTCGGTAACCAACAGCTGTCTAATTGGACTGCAGCCCGCTCGACAGCAGAGAATCCAGGCTTAGCACCATAATCCTAGCTAACTAGCTATGGGCTGGTGAAGCCATGGAACCTCGAGGAGAACTTACCACTACTGCCACCTCCCTAAATGGTCTAAGTTCTAACTACACTCTCAACACTTGTCCTTATTCTCACAGGTAACTGCAGCTCTCACTTTTTTCCCCCAGCAAACAGACACCACTGCAGAAAGCCAGAGACTGCTCAAAATGCAGAGAACAACAGACTGTGGGTGCCCAGACCCACCTGATAGGTCTACAACACAATCTCCACAGACAGATCAAGAACATTTTGAAAAAGGATAGAATTCCATGAGCCAAAGGACCATGAGTCCACTGTGAGACAGTGACCTTTATGTGACAGGAAAGCTGCACCATGAACACTCAACAAGGGCTGCCTAAACGAGACCTGAAAATATCACTAGCATCTGACATGCCAACATCAGCTGGGGAGATGTCCCAAGGCCCCACCTATATGAAGTGCTACAGGAAATTAAAGGGTGTAAGAAAGTCAGAATCAGTCTTCTCTGGAGATGAGCCCCCTGTAAGGTTGCTCAATTCCAAGTATGGCCATGTGCTCTAAACACATACAGACATGAGCAACCGTAAAGTAACTCACCAGGTTATATTTATACATGTGTATGTACATGTAATGTGACAGTAATAAGAGACTGTATTTGAGAATGAGGTGTGTGCATGGAAGGAGTAGAGGGGGGAAAGGAAGAGGAAGGTTATACAAATATGAAATTCTCAACAACAACAACAAAAACAGATTAAGTAAGTTACACTTTTTTAAGAAGTACATTTCACTATCTCACTGGCCATTTGAAATGAAAGCATGCTAACATTTAGAAATGTCTGTGTGTTTTGAAACTGGTGTCATGAGTCTCAGGCCGGCCTTGAATTCCATTTGTAACCAGCAACCTTAAGCCCCTGACCTTCCTGCTTCCACCCTGGCTGGTCTCACTTTTTAAAAACACTATTAAGTTTCAGGTGCCAGGTTTTCCAAGGAGACCCAGTCACACAGCTCTTCCACTTGGCATCCCTAATGGTTCCCAGCCAACAGACACACAAATAGTGGAATAAACAGTCCAGTAGTCTCCAAATCAACTTAATCTTTCGAATTCTGTGTTCAGCATAAAAGGGGGAAGGACTTTTGCTACATGATACTAGCTAGGGGGTTTCTGTTACTGCTATTGGGTTCTTGTTTTATTGCTAGTTATCTTCCACAAAGTTTTGCCATCAATCACGATAGAATGAAATCAAATTTCAATCAATAAAGTTATATAAAACAGGGCACGTTGGCTCTCACCTACAATCCCAGCCCTAAGAGCCTGAGGCAAGAAAACTGCAAGTTGGAGGCCAGCCTGAACTACTGAGTTCCAGAGCAGTTTCAGGTTTAGTGAGGCCGCCATCTCAAGCCCCTTTCCCCTGCCTCCTTTAAAAAAATAAATCACTTAAGCCTTGGTGGGGCAGGAGAGAAAGCTCAGTGATGAAGCATGTTTGCTGCTTTTCAGGAGAACCTGAGTTCAACTCCTAGCTCCCACATGGTGGTTCACAACCAGGTAGCTCCAGTTCCAGGAAATACAATGCCTTCTGTTGATCTTGATAGACACCAGGCACACAAGTTGTGTGCATACATGCAGACAAAACACTCAACACATGAAATATGAGTAAATATAACATAAAAAATATGTGGTGGTCAAATGACAAAATTTTAGTACTCCATAATAATTTGTTACCAACTTCATTTAACAAAATTAACATCCTTGGGTTTGAACCCAAAAATTTCAATCTACCTCCCCTCCCAAATTTTATTTTTAAGGGGGGAGGGGGGGAGGCTCGTCTCTTTATTGATTCTGCTCTAGTTCCAAAGAATCCAAGTAACATTATCTTGTAAAGAGCTTATCACGCTGTCTCCTGGCTGGAAGCACAGCTTTCACTACTCACTTGTGACTTAACATATGCCTTGTGATAGTTAGCATCTCATGTTAGTAGATGCTGTCACAAAAGCTAAAAACATCACACCAACAAACATCTACTGGGAGCATGTGTGCCAGGCACTGCCTACTACAGTGCATAAAGGCCTGTTGCAAAGCATCCAAAAATGAAAACCAGATGAAGTCCAGTAGCAGTATGTCCATAGCAATCATCCTACGTAAAAACCTACATTTCAGGTCACCTATGGTGGCTCACTTTGCAGTCCACGCCCATGAGGAGCTTATTCAGGTTAGTCTGAGACCAGCCAGGGCTACAAAATGAGACCTTATCTCAAAAAGCTAGAAAATAAAAAAATTACAACAGAAATCTCGGTAAGATTAAGTGGGGGTGGGGTGGGGGAGTGTTGGGGGTTGGGTTGTTGTTTTAATTTTTCACTCAGATTTTATTCCCCTCCCAGTCCACTCACTACCCCCGACTGTTCCACATCCCATGCCTCCTCCCCTCCCCACAGTCTCCACAAGGATGTCCGCATCCCACCCTCCCCACCAGACCTCTAAACTTCCTGAGGTAGGCAGGTTGGTTTTGGAAATAGTAAAGCAGTAAACTCCCACCCACCTCCGGCCCCCTTGTTTCAAGCCCAGGCAAGCACCGTGGTGCATGTCTATAATCCCAGGGCTTTGGAGAGCTGAGGTAGAAGGAGCCCAAATTGGAGGCCAGCCTAAACTACACAGTGCATGGGTGGGTGCTGGGCCCCAGGAAGAGGAACACAAAATGAGCAGCTTAAAAAGGCTCTATCTCAAAATAAAATTAAAGGACCAGAGTAGTTCAATGGTAGACTGCTTTGCCTAGCCTAAGTTCAGTCCCCAGTGGAGAGACCCTGTACACTTTTAAAAGGCTATTTTCAGTTTTTGTTTTGTTTGTTGTTTTGTTTTGTCCTGAACTTTCTAGGTCAGGCTTGGCTCAGACACACAGAGACTTACCTGCCCCGCCTCTCCAGTGAACCACCACAGCAAACTGAGGACCCACCGTTTACACATAAGCCAAGAAGTGTGTCACAGTACTCTGAAGGCTGAAAAACTTTTAGGGTAAACTGGGATGCACAGCGAGATGCTGTCTCAAGTGAAACCCCAAATGAGCAGCAATAGCAACATAAACATCAACTTTTTCTAAATACTGTGTTTGGGGCACTATCCTCACACAGCTGAGTCCTGTCACAGAAATGACACTCTCCTCTCAAACAGTTCCCCTATAACTTGGCTTTCTTCAGGAAGATATATGTCATCTAGTAAGGCCAGCAGGCACTCTGAGTATTCATATTAACCATTGTAAGCTTCTGGCTGACTGTACATTTTCATACAAAGGAACCTTGAAGGATATCCTATTTTACAGATTAGCTGGTTCTAAATTCCAGGTTGAGAATAATGCAACAGCCAGCAGTACTGATTTGGTTTTTGTTTTGTTCATCTTTTTGGTAAGAGTGAAGCTTAAAGCAGTTTTTCAAGACCAGGCGTGGTAGAATGAACCTATTAATACCTATGAGGGACGCTGGGAGAGAAAGATCACAAGTTCGAGGCCATCAGGGCACAGAGCCTGTTCAAGGTTCATTTTGTGATGGAAATGCTCTCCAAGTAAGCACGGAAGCTTCAATTCCGTGTATCAGTAGGCCAGCATAACCACCCTGCCACTGCCAGGCACCCCCAAAGACTTTATTTCAATTTTTTCTTTTTTTTTCCGGAGCTGGGGACCAAACCCAGGGCCTTGCGCTTGCTAGGCAAGCGCTCTACCACTGAGCTAAATCCCTAACCCCTTCAATTTTTAACTAGCTGCTTTGTTGAACGTTCACTCCAAGCCCTGATGTCTGCACTTAGTTGGCTACGTGAAAGACTTGAAGCCTTTCTGTACTCACTACATCTACGATAAATGGCACTGTTTAACATCCTCCCCCTTCACATGACTGCCAAAGAAATTTGCATCCCTTAAGAAAAATTAATAGTGTGTGGTCATTATGAAACGATATGCGGGCGGGCACGAGCAGAGATGTGTCGAAGAACACGTAACGGTGTTGAGTGACTAGTCATTTCAGAGTGCTCTATTAGAGCACAGCCCTCTACTACCGAGACTGTGAAACAAATCCGACACCAACCTTCATCTACTGCTTTTAAAGGCTGCGGCCGGGCGAAGCCAACCGCTCAAAATGCTGTTCCTGTAACAGGCCCCACTTCTGCATCTCACCCTGCTGGGCTTCTGGGGCCCCAGAGGGAGAAAAAAAAAAAGGCGAGGGACAAACCGCCTCCAAACGTCTTTAGTGGAGACTTGCAATTGATGTGAGCTTTCCAGGAAGTACCGCGCACCACAAAACTGGCTCGTGGGCCATTCCCCGGGCAGATCCAAACCCTGCCAGGCTCGCAGCCCATGAGGGCTCCCGTCTCACGAGAACTGAGGCCAGGATGCCTGCCGAGAGAGACCAAAGGAACTGAGCGCGTCGCCCGCCCGCCAGCCCGCCCGCCCACTCTGCGAGAAAGGCGGGGTCCCAGCGAGCGGACGCTGGGAAACAATGGCGCGAGCGTGACGTGGGCCGGGGGCGTCGCCGCCGCGAGGGGAAGGGGCTGCGGCGGTTCGGGGGCGCCCGGGCCAGGGGCATGCGCCACCCCGGGGCGCTGAGGCCGCCGGCGCGCGGGCAGATCGGAGCCGGAGTACAGGGCCCTGAGGAAAGAGACGCCCGGGCGGGCGGCGGGGACCTCAGGGTCGCGCGCTCGGCCGTGCATCCTCCTCAGCCTCCTCGCTCGCCGCCCGCCCGCTCCAAGACCCCTCCCGCCTGCCGCGGGTGCCGCCGCACTCACCGGCCCCACCGCACGGCAGCAATCCTAGGGCGCAACTGCCGCAGCCGCCTCGGCGCGCGCCCTCCCCGCCCCCGCCGCCCCGGCACCGCCCCCAGCTCGCGCCCGGCCAGGGACCGGCGCTCTGTTCCTTACCCGGGCTCCGCCGCAAAAGCGGGCCGCGACGATGCTCCCTGGAGAATGGACCCGCCTCAGCCCTCACAGGGCTCCGGGAACTTCCTACCACAGAACTCCCGGGGCTGCTAAACTCCGAGGGTGATGCACGTTAACAACCAATCCATTTGCTTGGATAACCACCTCTTTGGCGTTTTGCCTGATCCCCTCAGCGCACTGCTGGCTACCCCGCCCCTACTTTGGATGACCCCGCCTACTCTGCGGGAGTCTGAGTCTAGTAGAGATAAACCAACCTGAGGGTCACCCTTTTAACTCAACTCTGTGGTAAGCCATAGGGACTGGCTTTGGGGCTTATCGAATGAGTTCAAATCCTAGTTTCACTGCTTATCGAGTGAGTCAACCAAGGAACCTGACTACACACAGTTGACTCATCGGAGATAATATTGATAGAATGAAACAATATAGACTCCAGGTTTAGTTCTGGATCATAGCAAACAATAAATAGCAGTAGTTGTACAGACAGACATCTTTTACCGCGCCCACTGTGTCCAGAACATTGCATTCCTTAACCTGGATAGCTCTGGAGTACTATCCCAAAGACCAAATTCTAGTCTGGGAAAACAAACTGATCTACTGGTTCTTTGACCTGTGCATTGCCCAAGATCTTCCCTGAGTTGGGGATACTCGATCCCTCACATTGTTTTTCCCTCTGTCCGAATTCTGAGGATCTTTGTCTTTCTCCTCAGGCATATGGCTGATTTGATTATGATTTTCTTTAGGCAGTATCATCCAAGACTAAGCCAAGTTTTTGTAGTACCACCATAATCAAACAGGACTACGGCTTCCATTTTTAACAGAGCCTTGCATTTGTGCAGTAAAGTTTTTGGTGCACACTGAGTATGGTGGCTTGCCGGAAGTCCTAGCTTCTGGAGATGCTAGGACTAAGGCAAGAGGATTACTTGAGCTCAGAACTTGAAGTTAACCTAAGCAACATAATGAAAGAAAAGGGGAAGAGGAAGTTAAGGAAGGAGAGGGAAAAAACAAAAGAGGAAGGAGAAGAAAAATGAGAGGAAAAAAAAAAGTTCTTGGCAGACATACTATTGACTTATTAAACTTGCAGTCAACCTGAACCGCAGGGTATTTTTAAAAACACGCGGGCTCTGCTAACAGCTTTTTACCTACCCCCACCCCCCACCCCAAGAGCCTTTCACCCTGGCGAGGTCAGCAGAGGCTAGGTCCCCTATTAGGCTTTTCAAAATGGGAAAACAGTACATGAAGCAGTTTGTGGTCAGCTCAACATCACCTTTAAGCCAAGTATGTTTTTATAATGCCTGGGTGTGTAGGCCTAGAGACCTTAAAGCTTACCTTGAACCCCTCTCTGGAGGCAGAGGCAGGTGGATCTCTGAATTCAAGGCCAGCCTGGTATACAGAGCAAGTTCTAGGCCAGCCACGCCTACAGAGTAAGACCCTGTCTCAAAATAAGTAAATAAATGCCAAGATCTGTGACTACAGACTGGCACGGGGCTGTCTACACATGTCGTGTGATCACAACAGGAAAAAAGGCAAGTGTACAGAGAGACTACAGAGAAGTATGTAACCGCCAGGTATGTTAACAATGGTTTGCTTTCAGTGGGTATTTTTTATTTTTATTTTTATTGTTCCTTTTTCCATTTGTTTTAATCTCTGTAGAACATGCTAGTTTCAAACTCATGGGAATCCTCCTGCCTCAGATACAATTAAAAGCATGAGTCACTGTGCCTAGCTTTTCTTTTTTTTTCTTTTTTTTCTTTTTTTCTTTTCTTTTTTTCGGAGCTGGGGACCGAACCCAGGGCCTTGCGCTTGCTAGGCAAGCGCTCTACCGCTGAGCTAAATCCCCAACCCCGTGCCTAGCTTTTCTTTATACTTCTTCACAGATTTTCCTACATTGTGCTACTTTTATAATTGAGAAATTTAAGAGGTTGGGGCGCTGGCCCAAGAAGGAATGGGCTTGCCCTAAAGCATCTAGATCTGAGTTCCACCCTCCAGCATCCACATGAGGTCAGCATGGTTCTGTGAGCCTAGACCAAGAGGTGAATGCATGAGGATCCCTGGCTCCTGCCAGCCAGGCTAACCAATCAGTTAGCCCCATTCAGGGAAAGACCCTAACGCAAAATATTTGGTAGAAGGGGTTAAACAGATGATGGCTCAGCAGTTAAAAGCACTGACTGATCTTCCAGTTACTGACTTCACGTCCAGTTTCAGGGGATGTGACCCTCCCTTCTGGCCTCTACTGTCCTTGAATCCACGATACAAACTTCAAGTGTCATATATACAGGCAAAACACACACACATTTAAGAAAAAAAATTTTTTTTAGTTGATGGAGGGTCTGGAGAGATGGCTCACCAGTTAAGAGCACTTGCTGGTCTTCCAGTGGACAAAGATTCAGTTCCCAGCACCCACATGGCAGCTAACAGATGTCTGTAAGTCTAGATCCAGGGACTCTGACATTCTTCTGGCCCCACTGGGCACCCAACACACACACACACACACACACACACAGAGATTTGCAATACCCACACACTTACATGGGCACAGACAGGTGTGCATACTCACATTTACACAGGTCCGCACACCTATACATTTATATGCACACAAGGTTACATACACTTAAACACACATATTTAGTTCTATACATAACCACTTAAATACTTTGTGTAAGAGTATATATATATATACTCTTTTTGAGACAGGGTCTCTCTGTGTAACCCTGACTATCCTAGAACTCACTCTGTAGACCAGGCTAGTCTTTAGAGATTCACCTGCCTCTGCCTCCCGAGTGCTTAAAGGCCACCACCCAACTAAAATATATTTTATATTAAAAGTATATGAAATGTAGTTCCCGGAAAGATGGCTCACTGGTTAAGAGCACGGGATGCTCTTCCAGAGGACCCAGGTTTGAATCCCAGCACCA
This sequence comes from Rattus rattus, assembly GCF_011064425.1. NCBI lineage: Eukaryota > Metazoa > Chordata > Mammalia > Rodentia > Muridae > Rattus > Rattus rattus. The sequence continues at coordinate 46,435,459 of NC_046155.1, forward strand.
ACATGACTGGTCACAATCATCTCTAGTTCCAGGAAATCCAATGTCCTCTTTTCCTAGGACACTAAGCACACATGTAGTGCACAGATCTAAATACAGGCAAAATATCCATACACAAAATGATCTTGATCTATATGTACTAACATAAATAATATATATGTACACTACACACACATATATGTCAGCACAGACACACACATACAGACACACACAGAGAGATATATACACACACACAGACACAGACACACACAGACACACATACACATACACAGACACACACACATACATAAACACACACATACACACGTCTTTTGAGAGAGAATGTCACATAACCCAGGCTGGCCTTAAATTCCGATGTAGTAAACCTTGAACTTCTGCCAAGCTAAGCTGATGCTATCAGAGGAGTAGTGAGACCAAGGACTCACCAGGGGCTCATTTACTATCTCTCATCTGACATTAGTTGAAGAATTTAGACACTGTTTCGTCTAAAAAGCCATTCCACTGTGGTCTTAGATGTCCTAGCACCAAACTTACTTCTGAAATACTCGCATGGCTGTCCTATCTCTTCTTCCTTCTTAGTTGGGGTTTCTATTGCTGTGAACAGACACCAATGACCATGGCAACTCTTATAAAGGACAACATTTAATTGGAGCTGGCTTACAGTTCAGAGGTTCAGTCCATAATCACCATGGCAGAAAGCATGGTGGCTTGCAGGCAGACAGGGTGATGGAGAAAGAGCCAAGAATTCTACAGGTAGATCCACAGGCAGCAAGCAGGAAGAAAAAGTGGCATTGGGCCTGGCCTGAGCATTTGGAACTCCAAAGACTACTCCCTGTGACACACTTCCACCAATAAGGCTGTACCTACTCTAACAAGGTCACACCTCCCAAACCTTCCCAAGTAATGCCACTCCCTAGGAGTCTATGGGACCATTTTCATTCAAACCATCACTGCATCTAATCAATACTTCTTTAATACAACGTTCTATAAGCCTTGGTTCTTCCAAACTGTGAGCAGATTCACAGCTCAGTTGGCAATCTTTCTGGTTCTTGGAAGAAACTTTCTTCACAAATGTGTGGTGTACTGACCTTGTGCCTCACTTGACTGACACTGATGTGAGAGTCTGCCTTCATGGAATTTGCTGACAATCTGGAAGATGCAGCTCTGTTGGTAGAGTACTTGGCCAGCACGCATGAACCCTGGCATCGTATACGACTGGGAAGAACCAGCGTGCTGCCAAGCCTGACAACCTGAGTTCAATTCCTGGGACTCAAACGGTGGAAGGAGAGAACCAATTCCACAAAGTTGTCATTACACCTCCACGTGCATGCAGATGATTAACTGCTGAGTGTGATCCCAGGGCTCCGGAGGGAGGCCAGGAGTTCAAAGCCCTGGTCAACTACAAATTGAATGTAAAAGTAGTCAATCATCTCTGATACAACACAACAAAAGTGGCAAAAAAAAAAAAAAAAAAAAAAAAAAAAAGTCCGGAAGAAGCTAAACGGATGCCCCATTGATGACGGCACCCAGCTTTCAGTACCATGGAGAAGAACACAGAGAATGAAACAAGAATGGTAGGACTCAGACCCACAGTTTAAATGTTACCCACCGGACAATTATCTCAGAGTTATGAAAAGTAATTCAATGGAACCAGGTAAAAACCCATTGGAAACGTCTACTGGAGATTCACACCATAAGAGACAATCTACAACTGCTAGCAAGATCATTTTTTAGACCAGAAGAAGGCATCTGATCCCATTACAGATGGTTGTGAACCACCATGTGGTTGCTGGGAACTGAACTCTGGACTTCTAGAAAGCAGTCAGTTCTCTTAACCACTGAGCCATCTCTCCAGCCCCCCACACACCCTTTCTAGCCTTCACTAAATACCCTTTTATGTGAGTGTCCTGGGTTAGCCTTAATTGTCCTGGGTTTTAATTAACAACACGGCATAGCTACTATCATATAAAGTCTTAGCTGGGGATAGCATTGTAGGATGATGTCATTATGCAGCAAGGCAGGTCCAGAATAAGGTGAAGCCTATCATTGGATGAGAATGGGAAGGGTAGGCGGGGAAAACTCTAGGAAGGAGGGAGGAGGGGGAGCAAAGGAGGAAGATGGAGTCGGAGGAGAAGGATTCCGATCCAGGTAGGTGGTCTAGGTCAATTTTACCTTGTCTAGATGGGCGGTTTCTATCTTTATTCATTGGCAGTGAATTTATTCTGTGGATGTGTTGTAGATTGAGAATTTAACATACAAATCTAATTGTTAAACTACAGGTTTCTAGAGCTTTGATTTTACTGGGCTACAGGGGCTGTGAGCAAAGTTCCCAGCAGGCAGAGAGACAACATGTCTCAGTTCTGGAAGCTGTGCTTGGCTATAGAATGCCTGGGGCTAGCTTGGTGTGGTGCCATGCTAGAACAGCCCACAGAACGTGTGTGTGTGTGTGTGTGTGTGTGTGTGTGTGTGTGTGTGTGTGTGTGTGTCATAGTAACAACCAGTCAAGGGGCAATGTGTGAAAGTGGCTGGCAGAGAAACAGCCAGAGCATACAGCTCCTGCAGATCCACAGGGAGTGAGAACGCACGTTTTTTTATTTTTACTACAACATGGCAATGCAAGCCTTTAATCTCAACTCTGTGTGTGTGTGTGTGTGTGTGTGTGTGTGTGTGTGTGTGTGTGCGTGCACGCCGCATGTGTGCATGTTTCTAGGTATTGAACCTGGGGTTTTGTGTATGTTAGGCAAAGGCACTGAACCACGTTACTAGGTCAATGTTCAACGCTCAACATGTTGCTAGATTCTGAGGCGGTTATAAACAGTTGTGAGCTGCCGTGGGTGCTGGAAACTGGACTGGGTCCTATGGAAGAGCAGTGAGTGCTCTTAACTGCTAAGCACTCTCTGCAGCCCGGCTTTCATTCTTATGTTCCTGCTTCTATCCTGTGATGCTATCAGCTTGCTCAGAAATCTGAGAGAACGGTACAATTTGTTTTTTAGTAAGAACTGACGTATCACCAGCCTTCCTCCCTAAGTGTCCATTTAATGTTGGTTTTATTTGTCAGCTTGGTATAGCATCGTGCCACATAAAAAGGGCGTGATGGTACACATCTTCAATCTCAGCACTTGGGAGGAAGAGGCAGGTGGACCTCTGTGAGATGAGGCAAGCCTGGTCTACAGAGAGAATTCCAGGACAGAGTTATGCAGAGAGATCTTGTCTCAAAAAAAAAAAAAAAAAAGGGTGAGGGGGGGGGAAGTGGTCCTCAATTGAGGGACTGCCTGGATCGGAATGATCTGTGGGGAGCTATCGTCATTGTTAATTGATGTGGGAGGTCCCAGCCTGTTGTGGACGCCACCATCCCCTGGGAAGGCAGTCGGTTCAGTATAAAGAAGCTAGCTAAGCATGACCCTCTGAGGAAGCTGGCCAGCAGTCTTTATGGCTTCTGCTTTAAGTTCCTGCTTGAGTTTCTAGTTGGGGGATGGTTTTGTACGCTGTGTATTCAGATGCTGATTGCCGTGCCCAAAGATCTGGTTGCAGTGCCCAGAGATCTGGTTGCAGTTCATATTGTCAAACATCTCCTGTCTCGGTGCTGTGTAAAAATTTTCATCACCTCTGATTGGTTAATAAAAAGTTGATCAGCAGGGCAGGAGAGGAGGGGCAGGACTTCTGATCCCAGGGGAGGGGATCTCTGATGGGAGGGGGTGTTTAGGAAGGGGAGAATTGCTAGGAGAAATCGCCAAGAGACAGTCACCAGGAGAGGATGGTTGGAGCGGGAGGAGCCAGAGCAAGACTCAGACGGCAGGCAACACCGGCAGGCAACACCGGGGAGCTGGGAAAACGCTGGGAACTGGGCTAGGCAAGCATGGCCGAGTTAGAATAGATGAGAACCCTGCCCACCTATAGTTCAAGAAGCCTTTTCATAAACACGCTAGGTCTCCACGTCATTATTTCAGAGCTAGGGTGGGAGTAGAAAAGCCATGACTTTTACAGTTCGTGCCACGCCTTCTCTCGGTGATGGACGGCGGCCTGTAAGCTGAGATAAACTCATTCCTCTTCTGCATGCTTCTGACCAGAGTGTTTCATCACAGTGACAGAAACTCCGGAGGACAAGGAGCTACACAGATCCCTGACAACGGGAAGATAGGGAAAGAGGCCACAAACCGATTGAAGAGGGCAAACTTCCAGATTCTTCCTCACCATTGTGACCTGAGACAAAGGCCTAGAGTAGAAGGCATTTTCTCCCTCCAGCAGGCCCGCTTTCCTGCTGAGCAGTCCAGGCTGGTGGGGTTTGTACAAGGCTAGTCCTGAACATGTTTACTCTTTTTTTTTTTTTTTTTTTTTTTTTTTCCGGAGCTGGGGACGAACCCAGGGCCTTGCGCTTTCTAGGCAAGCGCTCTACCACTGAGCTAAATCCCCAACCCCAACATGTTTACTCAAAGCTATAAACATACCAATTCTCCTTTCTTTGTCAAATTAGGGAAGGAGTTCTGCCTTATCCCATCATAAACACACTTATCCGAAGCTGTGGGCCTTTCAAATCTCTGTTTGTTTAAGTTGACCAACCCAAAACTAGGAAAAGGAACCCATCCTGGGCCACCAAAACAGTACCTGGTGCTCTTTGAGGCCAGAAGACAGCACCGGATGACCCAGAACTGGAGCTGCATACTGTTATGAGCTGCTATGTAGGTGTTGGGATCCTTTGGGAGAGCAGCAAATGATCTTAAGTGTTGAGCCCTCCCTCCAGCCCTGACTTTGAATTCTTTAATTGGTGGAGAAAACAAACCAATCAAGACAATAAGTGACAAGTTGCTGGACTTTTCACTGTGAGAGCAGAACCAGTAGGCCTCCTGCCTGGACACTGTACTTGACCCGTTAATCAGTACCCATATGAGAAGCAAAGTCTGAGCCATGCTAGAAGGGAGCATTTACCATGTATTAGGAAGCCAATCTGATGACAAACATGGGTAATTTTAGGTTTTCTATTATTAGTCAGTGAAAGCATTTCCTCAATGATTTCATCCCCAACTTGGCGTTCCACTTCAACAACAGTAAACAATCTTCTGGCTGACTACCAGAAAGCTACACAAATATAATTATTTCGGGAACAAGAAATGCAAATAAAAGATTTAACAAATTGTTTTTCTGGACACAGACGTTTGTAGGAAGTGAAAGGTGTAACAGGAGGGAGTGGGGAGGGCCTGCTCACAGCAGCTTTCCTTCACACAGGCTTTACCACACCCACCATCCACTCTCTCAGCCCACCAGCCATAGCCTTCTCTTTGCTTTTTAACTTTGTACATTCTACATGTAAATTACATAACCCAGGGAGAACAAGGGAAACTCATGACCATAGCTGTTAGGAAAGTTGGCCATACATAACAGGAAACCCAGTTAAGACAGGCTTACACCACACATGGAGGAATGGCAGCCCTCGGGCAGAAAGGTATCAACACTGCCAGTATAGACCAAGTTTCACCCCTCGCTCTAAAAACACGCTGGGCACATGGGACCCCATCCCAAGACAAACAACAAAATGCCAGGCCTCTGTAAGGAAGAAAGTTGCTCTTGTTCAAGGAAGTGAGAGGGATTCGTTAACAGAGGCACACTATAAACAGAGACGCCTGTCTTCTTTAATGGGTCTTGCTTTCTGTGTGTATGGCTGCCTGGGTAACTTTTTTTTTCCTGGTTTGTGTCACCGTCTCATGAAATCCAAGTGGCCTCAAACTCACTAGCTGAAGATTTTCTAGAATGCTGGAATTATAGGCATGGGTCACCATACCTTGTAGAGGTATTTAATCCAGCAACATGGCGGCTGTTCTGATCACACCCAAAGACCTTCTAGGTCTATGTAATCTGTCTGGAATGCTTCCTTAGTACACACTTTTAATCCAAAACAATGAAGGTAAAGTTAGTTTGTAGAAGGAACCTCCTGTGTTTGAAGGTGATGTCTAATTAGACAAAGTGATGAATCAGAGAAAGACCTGACAAGGTTAGGACATACCCAACTCTCACAAGAACAGAGAGGAAAAAGGGCAACATAAGAGTGGGCAGGGCAGAGAGAGAAAGGAGGCAGTTTTACCTGGAGACTTCTACAGAGACAAGCTGAAGAGAGAACAAGCTAGATACAGGTAAAAGACAGAACAAGCCAGAGAACAAGAAGGAACCAGAAGATTAGACAGATTGACAGTTGAGAGAAAGAGAGAGAGAGAGAGAGAGAGAGAGAGAGAGAGAGAGAGAGAGAGAGAGAGAGAGAGAGAGAGAGAGACTGACTGACTCTGTGTGTGTGTGTGTGTGTGTGTTTGTGTGTGGTTTTTCACTGGGACCTGGAGCCCACTGACTCAGCTAGACTGATTGGCCAGTAATGATGTCAGAGTCTACCCGTCTGTCTCTCCATCACTGTATTACAAGAGAGCACACCACTCTTCCCTTTTATAGGAGAGCTGGAGATTTGACTCAGGTGCTCAGCTTACACAGTAAGCACCTTACTGAGCCATAGCTCCAGGCCATAAAAGATTTGTTTTTGTTTTTGCTTTTTTTAACAAAGATCCATTTGTCTCTGTTCTTCTTGATTTTTTTTTTTTAAGATTTATTTTATACATGTGAGTACAGTGTCACTCGCTGTCTTCAGACGCAGCAGAAGAGGACATCGGATCTCATTACAGATGGTTGTGAGCCACCATGTGGTTGCTGGGGATTGAACTCAGGACCTCTGGAAGAGCAGTCAGTGCTCTTAACCCCTTGGAAGTTTTCTAAAGCATGGATTGTAGAGTCTGTGCCAGTTCTACCAGTTAAAAATCTCTGGCCTCTGTCCCTCAGCAGCTATAACACTTGGAAGAGTGGGCCCTGCACCTCACATGAACAGCCCTGGTTGCTGGGGGTTGCTGGGGGTTGCTGGGGGTTGCTGGGAGACCACCCTGGGGCATGAGAGCAGGCTGACTGACCAACCAGCTGGATATCCTCAGGTGCAGAGCCAGAGTTTTGAACTGGCTCATACCAACATCTACCCTAGCAGTGAACTGCTAGGGTGCATGAAGGGCCTGGTCCTACAGACCCAAAACTGCAGGATCTCCATGGCACAGGGCAACAACAAAATGTTAGAAGTCCCAGCGAGGATCCAGTATTAAACCACAATGGCAGAAGCCAGGGGCCTTGGACCAGACCAAGTCACTGCAATGAACATTTGTAAGCAAAAAAGTCTGTATGCTGTGGGACACACTGTAACACACTACAGCTTCCACTGTAAAGACTTTTTTTTTTCAGTTGTGGGGTTGGTTACAAGGGTGAAGGATAAGATAGGTACAAGGGGAGGGGGAGATGGGTGGGATTGGGATGCATGATGTGAAATTCACAAAGAACTAATTAAAAAGTGTTTGGTTTTTTTTTTTTTTAAACCCCTGGCTTGAGTCCTAGGAATTCAAGGTTTAGACCACAGTGGCAATCAGAAGTTCAAAGCCAGACTAGAATAAATCTGGAGCTCAAAGATACCCTGGGCTATATGAGACTCTAAGGTTCCTGTTAAAAACAAAACGAAACAGACGATTTAAACAAAGTCCCAGGGGACTCTGAGGCAGGTGGTCTATCCGTGTGTTCTCTGACAACATTAACTATTTACCTAAATGGCTGCTTGAGACTGAAATCAATGTTACCATGGTAGCAGCCAATCTGAAACTATTCTGGGCTGCCTGCTGCCCAGGCAGCAGCTGAGTCTGTGGGCTTCTTTGTTTGCTAGCTGAAGGGGACATTTTGAACAGTAATCTCCTGAGTATTTATGACAAAAAAAAAAAAAAAAAAAAAAAAAAAAGACCGGATCCAAGGCAACTGACAATGGCCTCAGGAAGCGGGATCACAAATCCCCTTTGCCGCCTTCAGAGCACCTGGCTCTCACCGACTCCTCACTTGTTTTTACTGTGCCAGGTGCAGTACCAATAGAATGCAGCCCCCGGTTTATGCCCACTGCACTCCTCCTAGTAGGGCAGGAATGCACCCCAGGGAGCAGGTGTGGGTGGCACTGGGGCGGGAGAATCCCCTCGTGTTCAAGGCTAGACTGAGCTGTTTAGTAGGCTCAAAGCCAGCCTACTCTATACGCTGAGAGCCTGTCTCGAGCAACAAAAGCAAAACAAACAATACGCACAACAAAAACAAACCAACCTCTGTTCTCCTCAGCAGGCTGGAACTAGAACCTGCCGATGCCCTGGGCCGCCTGGGGCCACCCTCAAAGACCGCAGGCCTCTGGGAAGATGGACTAGCTCAGTTTCTGATCTACTGAGGCAGAGAAGAACTCCAGAGTGAGTCAAAGTGAACAAGGGTGGCAAATTCATTACAAAGAAAGACAAGGCTCGCTTAAGGAGAGTCAAGTGGAGGCGTTAGGAGAAGCTGATAGTTACTGTGTGCGCAGTGGTAGCTATTAAGTAAGTGGTGGCGGGGTGAAGCTACTTGGTCAGCAATTGGTTTTGGATATTTGGCAAAATCTGTGTGTGTGTGTTTTCTTGTCCACAGGATGATCCTGTCTTTGAAGAGGAGACGTTTGATAGGTACAGGCCTGTAGCTGGAGAAGGGAGTGCTAGCAGAGAGAAAGCATTGCTCGCATGGATCTCTGTGACATGCATAGGTCCTAAGAAGCTGTGCTTAAGGCCTAGTCATTAGCCTGTGTGTGTGTGTGTGTGTGTGTGTGTGTGTGTGTGTGTGTGATCATGTGTGATCATGTGTGATCATGTATACATAGATATGCGCACACACGAGTGTTCATGCATGCAAGCCAGTAATGAGCCTCTTGTGTCTTCCTCAGGGAACCCGGGGCTCATCAGCTTGGCGAGACTGACTGGCCAGCGTGCTCCAGGGATCCCCTGTCCACCGCCCCACAGCACGGGATAACAGGCATACACCATCACACCTGACTGTGCGGCTGCTGAGGTTGACCCTGGGTCTTCACGTCCCAACCCGCCCCCCCCCCCAGCCCTCCTGTCTTCATGTCCTGCCTTTTTAAATAGCCCATTGAGTCCAACTGGTGCTACCTATATACTCATGAGCGTGGGGCCATCCACCAGAGAGTGCTCAGTCTGCCCAAGGCTACACACTAAAAGAGCATTAAATCACCCTCCTCCCTGTACCCATCCATCACTTAGAGGTGGGAGCTGTTGAGCCCACCCACCCTTCATGTCCTCAGTCATTTTTAATGATCTCATTGGTGAGGTTTCCCAAATGTAAGTAACAGTTCTTTGTGCAAGAGGTCTACTCACTGTTGAAAACTCCTGGACGTCAGCCAGTGAGAAACTGGAACCAGAACTGTGAGGGGGTTGGGGGTGGGGAGAGCCTCGGGGCACTTGTTACATCTCACGTGCCTTTGTCCTGACTATCTTGCTTAACTCGTAGGCTAAAGGCAAGTCGATCTGAGACGGCTCGGTGCTTAGGAACGCTTACCGCCACTCCTGCAGAAGCCCGAGGTTCAGCTCCCGTCCAGCACCTTCATGGCAACTTACAACTGCCTGTAACCTCCGACTCTCATAGGCTTCACACACGTGCACATGCATGCACTCAGGCACAAACATATACACGGAGAATAAACATGTCCAAAAGTAAGTAAATCTGGTTTCAAATCAGTGGCCAGTAGTTGAGGTTTGTTTTTTTTTTAAGACTTATTTTATTTTCAATTATGTGTATATGTGTATGTAGCTCAGAGAGGGTATAAGCAGGTACCACAGGTATCGGTTCCCCTAGAGCTAAGGTTACAGGCTTACAGGTTAAGTTTACAGGCCATTGTTAGTCATCTGACACAGGAGCTGGGAACCTTGGGTCCTCTGTAAAAGCAGCATGCGCTCCAGGCCCAATAATTGAGTTTACTACTTTTACTTTCACCAGACCCAAAATATTTCTTTCCAGTTAGTTCTTGAGTTCAGACATTAGCCAGCTAAATGAAATCCATGCTAAGAGGACAGGCTAAGGGGGCTGGAGAGGTGGCTCAGCGGTTAAGAGTACTGACTCCTCTTCCAGAGGTCCTGAGTTCAATTCCCAGCAACCACATGGTGGCTCCCAACCATCTGTAATGGGATCTGATGCCCTCTTCTGGTGTGTCTGAAGACAGTGACAGTGTGCTTATATACATAAAATAAATAAAAAGAGGATGGCTAAGTTCTGTTTTGACAGAGATAAGTCAGCCCCTAGGACTTGGGACTATTTGCATTGACAGAGCAGATGGGCACAGTGGTCCTGTGACCCCAGCACTCTGGGGGATGCATGAAGACCAGAAGTTTTGAGTTCAGCCTGGTAAGATCGACTGTCAAAAGCCTAGCAATGGAGAAGCAGGCAGCAGCTGAATCACTGAGCTAATTTGTGTGTACATATGTACACATATATGTTACACACTCATATGCATGCAAACTATTAAACTTGGCTCTGGGTTTGGAAAAAACAGCTCGGTTGTTTTAAAACATGGTTTTTTGTTGGAGCCTGTGAGATAGCTCAGCAATCAGGAGTGTTTGTTAGGGCCTGGTGAGGCCCCTAACACCTTTAACATCAGCACTCGGGAGGCAGGGGCAGGTGGACCTCTGAGTTTGAGGCCAACATGGTCTACAACGTGAGTCCCAGGGCAGCCAGGGCTATTGAAAAAAAAAGGGGGAGGGGGGGGGTGGGGAGGTCACGCAGAGGTAGAGCACTTGCCTAGCAGGCACAAGGCCCTGGGTTCAGTCCTCAGTTCTGAAAAAAAAAAAAAAAAAAAAAAAACCTGGTCAAAAAAAGAAGGTGGGAAGGAGGGGGAGGGAAGAAAAAGAAAGAAAGAAAGAAAGAAAGAAAGAAAGAAAGAAAGAAAGAAAGAAAGAAAGGAAGAAAGAAAGGAAGGAAGGAAGGGAGAAACATGTTTGCTGCTCTTGTAGATGCCTCGAGTTTGGTCTCCAGCACCCGAGTCAGATGACCGAACTGCATGTAACTCGACCTCCAGAGGATCTGATGTCCTCTTCTGGCCTCTGCAGGCACGAGTAAGTACACCTGTGCCAGTCACACACAGAGATACTCATGCAAATAAATAAAAATAAAAATAAATCTTAAAAAAAAGCTTTTGGGCTCATGTCAAGTCTGTGGCTGGGTGTATGAGAAAATGTTTAATGCTGCAGGAGTCAACGCTGTCCAACACGGAGACTGAGGTGCAGAGAAGTCGGCAGAAGGCTTCCGGAGAAGCCCAAAGTGACAGAATGCTTCAGATTAAGAGACCCTGGAACCTGACCACGAGGTGTCAGCTCTTGCCTAAGAACAGTGGATGAAATATGAGGCAGATAAAGCCTGCCGTGGCCATGTCTGAGGAGATTATTCAAAGAAAAGGGAGAGAAGACTGGCGTAGAGTGGTCTCGTAGTTGAGATCTGGGGAATGTGTGTTTATGAAGTTGCTTCAACCAATCACAATTTAAGAATGATTTGCTCTGCAGATGCCTTATCCCAAGTAAATTTCCAACGTAATCATAAAAAAACGTTTTGGGAACTAGCAGCCCAGGCTGTAACCTCTCAACCCCACACTCCAAGGGTTCATCAGCCTTATGCCAAGTTCACGGCCTCTGCTGCTGTTGGCTTTTACGACTCTGCCAAAGGGGTGGCCATCTGCTCCGACTTCCCTGGAGTGCTGTGGAAACACCTCAAAAGGGGATCACGGACAGCAGCAGCTCAGCGACATCAGGCAGCCTGTCCCACAGGCTTGCTTTCTGCCCATGGTATCAGAGACTAAAGATAGATCATTACATGCCAGCAAAGTCTAAGTTGCTTTTTAACCAGACGCACTGATACGGGGATTAAGAGCATGGATTCCAAAGCCAACCCCTCTTGGCTTCAATTCCTGGCTCTGTTGCTAACTAGCTGTGACCTTGGGCAAGTTACTTAAGAGCTTCATGCCTTTGTTTTTGCATCATTAAGATGGAAATAAAAAAACAAAAAATTATTGTTCGTTTGAGGTACAGGCTTTGTAATATTGCTCAGGCTGATCTTGAACTCTTGGACTTAAATCATCTTCCTGCCTCAGCCTCCAAGTAGTTGGAGCACATTGCTGTGCCTGATGTGTGTGTGTGTGTGTGTGTGTGTGTGTGTGTGTGCTGACTTGAGATTGAACCCATAACTCACACAGGCAATCATTCTATCAATGACACTGCTCCTTTCTTCCCACATGAACTTATGAGTAACAAGGCCCTAGGTCTTTCTTCCACTGCTGTACCGACTATCAGTGCCGTTGAGAGCCCTCTGTGGCCTCCCTCTCTGAGATTAGCAATTATTACTTCTGACACTCCAAGCTGATGATGTCTAGCAGATGTGGGATTCCTTTGTGATCCTCTTGCCACTACCTCCCAAGTGCTGAGGTTATGGGCACAAGTCAGTCAGTGTTGTTTAAAAAGCAACGGTGGGCTGGGTGGTGGTGCACATCTTTACTCCCAGCACTTGGGAGGCAGAGGCAGGTGGATGTGTGAGTTAGGGCCAGCCTGGTCTACAGAGTTCCAGTACAGCCACGACCACACAAAGAAGCCCTGTCTGAAAAATCAGAGGAAGAGGAGGAAGGGAGGGGAGGGGGAGGGAGAGGGGGAGAGGAAGGAGAAGGGCAGATCTCCCCCACCATGTGGGTCTGGCGAGTGGAACTCAAGCACGCAGGCAAGCAGCTTTACCCCATGGATCCTTTCTGTCCTGCTACAGGGTTCTTCACTGCGGCCTTGGCTGTCGCAGAACTCACTCTGTAGACTATAGGCACCCACCAGAGGTAGTGGGAAAGGAAGGTTATTTGGATACGAGGGAGGTGGACCTGTTCAGAAATGGTTCTTTGGAGAAAATCCAATCTGTATTGTCAGGATATATCCCAGCAGTCCAGTTCAGTAGTGTTGGGAGAGCAAACACAGATCAGCAGCAGTGGCACCTAGCAGAGACAGCCGGGCCTCAGTGGAATTGGCACAAATCAGCGGGAGTGATCAGGACCAACCCGCAGGGACATCAGGAGTCCTCTGCTGTGTGTCTCTCATTGAAGCAAAGACCATCGAAGATGAGAGACCAAGAGGCGTCACAAAGTTGTGCAAGGTCCGCTCTCACTGTTCATTTGGGTCTTATTTATCCTCCCTCCGAACATCACGTGTCCTCCACAGCCTTACCACGTGTCTCACCTCAGCGTGGGAGTCTGTCTCAGCTGACATCACTCTGCAAATCAGCTCAAGTCTGCAGAAGCAACAAAAAGCAGCCAGAAACCACCAGAAGTTTTTGGCGCATTTCTCTCTAGGGAGTCACGACAAATGGAGCTCAGCTACACAAAGTACTGATTCCTACACGTCGTTAGCAGATCCTTCACCCGGTCTCCTTTCACATGCTTTAGCAAAACATCCCTTCCCGTGTCCACTTCAGTAGACTACTCTGGCCTTGAACTCACAGAGACCTGCCTACCTCTGCCTCCTGAGTGCTGGGATTAAAGGCAGGTGCCACCATCAACCCCACCTCCTCCCACTTATCCATCTTTAGTCCTTGTTGATTTTTGAGATACCACCTTGTGTTCTGACACTCAGGCTGGCCCCATATTTGATACGTAGCTGATGAAGGCCTTGAACTCCTGATCCTCTTGCCTTCACTTCCAAAGGAGTGGGATTTTAGGTATGAACCACCATGCCTAGATTTTTTGTTTTGTTTTGTGGGAAAACTCTGCCAATTAAGGTCAAAGTCCACCAGGATCCGATAGCCTCTGGGCTCGGTGCAATATGAAAGACTCCCTTTCATTGGCAAGTGTAGGCACAAGATAGAACGAGGCCTGTCGTTGGACGAGAAAGCAGGATGGGCGGGAGAAACGTTTTAGAGGAGGAGAAGACTGGAGCAAGGGGAAAGACAGAGAGAGGCAGCCAAGAGAACATGGAGGTGGATGTTTAGACTTCTCCCTGCACATTTACAGGTTGCTATGAATATTCTTAAGGGATGGATGTGTACAGGGCTTTGTGTGTTTAGATGAGCAATTATATCTTATCAATTGGATCAGAGGTTATTGTGCTGTGTGTTCTTTCATGTGGCAATTTACGTTCAAGAGAGTATGTGGTGGCTGGAGACACATGTATGTCTGGCATGGTGGCAACCTGCCTTGGGAACTAGATGGGTAGAGAGATTGTTGCCAGGCTCAGAGAGAAGCCATGGGCAGTGTGATATGGGACGGAGCAAAGTGGGTGAGAGGTTTTGTTGACTGAGATAAAGATAGCTACCAGATATCTTGGGGCACTGTGGTGCTGGACCTAGTGCGGGGTAAAAGACAGCATTTTTTTTTTTTCCTTTTTCTTTTTTTCGGAGCTGGGGACCGAACCCAGGGCCTTGTGCTTGCTAGGCAAACGCTCTACCACTGAGCTAAATCCCCAACCCCAAAAGACAGCATTTTATTTTTTATAATTTTACTGCAACAGGCAAGGTTTCTCCTTCTCTAACCTTGTCCAGGGAATTCTAAGACCCTATACCTGCCTCTGTCTGAGGAAAGTGCCTGCCCTCAGGCCCCAGAACTTCATAAACCTTCAACCACCCTAAGTTGATTTGCCTACTGAGTGCAGTCCCTGTGTGGTTCATTCACTGTAGGTATTCACAGGGTTTCCAAACCCCATGTTCGACGTCTCTGCCTCCCACTACCCTCACGAACTGTATCGGCCAACAATTCACGAAAGCGGGGATACCCACAGTTTTTAATGGGGGTTTAACTCAATGAATACTGGAGCTTGGAGCTGAGGACTATAGCTCGCTGTAAGGGCATTGGCCTGAGTTTAGTGGCTAAAAAAGATGGCAATGTGGTGGTGTGTGCATTTAATCCTAGTATTCAGGAAACAGCAGTAGGCGGAGCTTTAAAGGGAAGCAAGCAAGAGGGCGGGGCAGGGCGGGGGAGGGGGAGGAGTTTGCTACCTAAGTTCCATCCGGTGACTCAGGAAAGAGAGAACTAACTCAGGCATGCTGCTCTGTGACCTCCACCCATCACTTTAACGTGTGCACACTCAACACACCAAGACCGGGAATCAGCAGGCCCAAGTGAAGCAGCAACTGTAAGCAAGGGAAGACAAGAAGGGCCGGAAGAGCCAGTCAGCTGTTAAGTGCACTCACTGGCTGCTCTTGCAAAGGATCCAGGTTTGATTCCCAGCAGCCACTGTGCGCTCGCAGCTATCTGCAACTCTGGTTCCAGAGATCTGATGACCTCTCCGGGCTTCCTTGGGCACTGGGCATGAACATGATTCACATACAATCATGGAGGCAGAAGTGAACCGGGGTGAATCAGTGTCCACCCAGCTGCCCCGAAGTCTGACTGAGGACATTGGCCAGGGAGGCTCTGCTCAGGAGGGGCTGGAGCACAAACATGGGACCTCTAGAGCAAAGTGCTGCGCATGTCACGGCGCCTTGTTTTTCCCGGGAAAATCATATTCGAACACTTCCCCTGGGTCATGTAGGACTACGGAAGCTCTCTCCACAAGATGAAATGACCGTCTCTGTTCATGGCTACTCTGCCTGGAGTGACCTGCTGTTCTCTGCAGCCAATGGCCACCCTTTATATTCTCTTCTTCCTAAATTTCAGAACTAGTCCAAGCCTGAGTTTAGCCTTCAAAAGACAGAGGCTCGACCCGCTGGGACATCGCTTCACTACTCTCACTCAACCTTGACACAGAGGTCATGTCCTGTCTGTGACACAGCATTTGGTCAATGCTGTTCTACAGGCGACCCAAGACAGGGCGGTAGGACAGAGGAAATTGAGGGGACATGGGAGAGGGAAGGAGCCCCTTACCCCAGAATCCAGGTAAAGCTGCTGGCTAGCTGAAAGGGAACAATTTCCACACAACCAACAAAATTTACTGTGAAGATGGCCTACAGAGGCGATGTTCTTTGATATAGCAGGTTTTTGGGTTTTTTTAGATTGATTTTAGTCATGAGCGCCTTTGCCTGCAGGTATTGTCTACGCACCACACTCGTGCCTGGTGTCTGAGGGAAGAGTGAGCCTCCATGTGGGGGGCTCTCAGGCAAACCTGGGTCCTTCAAAAGAACAAGTGCTCTTAGCCACTGACCCAACTCTCCAGCCCAGAAGAACATTTTAAATAAGGCTGCTAAAGTAGCAATCAGGCATGCTTTAGGCTAAGAGCAAGGGACCTTTGAGTCTAAGCTTACTCCTCCTAGCTGTAAGCCTATAAGTTTCTGAGAAACTTCACAAACAAAATTACAAATTTTCTTTGCATTTAATAGTGTCTTAACTTATTTCTAAGATTATTTCTATTTTATGTGTATGAGTGTTTTGCCTGTACACGTTGTGTATGTTTGTATGTGCACCACATGTACACCTGTGGAGGTCAGAAATATGGGTATCATATCTCCTGGAACTAGAGTCGCAGGTGAGTGAGGATGTCATGTGGGTGCTGGGAACTGAACCTGGGAGCAGGAGCAGCAATGATCTTAACGTGGTGCCATCTCTCCAGCCCCTACTGAACTTTCTTTCACCCCTGTGTCCTGTTATCTTATTGGTCTATAATCCTAAACAATGCATCTCAGGAATCACCCTATGATCTCATATGTGGAGAGAGCAGGGTCCTTAGAAACTCTTTAAAGATCCAGGTGTGGTAGCGCACATCTGTAATCCCAGCACTTGGGGAGCAGGAGGACTGCCACAGAGTCTGAGGGCAGCCTGGGCAACAGAACAAGACACTGTGTTGTAGCGGGTAGTTTTGGCTACACCGCTTTAAGTTCCTGCCAAGTGGCAGGCACACATCCACTCAGGAGCTACCTCAGATCCACAGATGAAAGACGTACACACGTTAGCTCATTTTTAAACTGCCTTATTAGCTCTAAGGCTGGGCTCTTCTAAGCCTCTGAGGCTAGCAAGTCCTTACCTTTACTCCTAGCTCAATACCTCTAGATTGGCCCTCAACTCTGTTGCCGGGTTATTGGTCTTGCTGCCCAAGGCTCTTTTGGGCTGCCCTTCCGTGGGCTACTTTCCTTTTCTGCCTACACTTTGGAAGATCTCCCCTACAGCTCTGAGTCTGTCCATCTCTCTCCGAGTATCTCAATCTCCTCTCTCTCTCTCTCTTTTTTTTTTCCGGAACTGGGGACCGAACCCAGGGCCTTGTGCTTGCTAGGCAAGCGCTCTACCACTGAGCTAAATCCCCAACCCCTCAATCTCCTCTCTTAACCGGCAGGAACCTGGAAGTCCCGCCTCCTTTTTTTCCCTTGCAGCCATTGGCCACTGGAATCTTAGAACCAATTGGGGACAAGGACCTTCAGTGTCAGTACTTGCAGATTCCCAATTAAGTCAAGGCATCAGAACCACCTCCACTGTGCCTAAAAACACCACTAAAATCATACGCGCTGGGACTAAAGGCACGCACCACCGCACCCGGCTCAACTTCAGGTATTTTGCTGCTGCCTGGCCTTATTTGTTTGATTTTGGAGGGGCTTTTTGTTTGTTTGTTTTTGAAACAAGGTGTAGCCCACTGTAGCCCAGGCTGGTCCCAGCGGCTGGCACTTACCACCACACCCAGCAAAACCCCTCATTAGTACACCCCAGTCTTGCTTCACTGCTTAGTCCTCACATTGTTTCCTGAGGCCTGGTCAAGCATACCAGCTTCACCTGAGGAGAGGGCTGTCTAGGAACTCATCAGGCCGCATCTTCCAGTCTTGCTGATGCTACCACAGAAGCTCTGAGTGTTCCTGGACACATCGAGGGTTCTCACTAAGTCTGACCATAAATGATCAAGCTTCAAACCCAAACCAAATATCCCAGACTTGGCAAAGTGGAAGACACTTGCTAAACATCCCAGGTAGTAAGTGCTACGGTGCTCAGATGGGCAGGCCGCATTGGATTGAGAGACATTTTTTAATTTTTCCAGACAGCTTATGAAAGAACTACTTTAGAACTCTGACACCAAGTCCAAGGAGGACTATCAGCAACCTGGCTGTGCAGAATTTTGATTCTGTTACTGGAAGTCAGTATCCAGACTGGACATCTCTAGGCTTGGGTATCATATCAAGGAATTAAAATAAAGATGCACACTGTTTGCAAAGTAGCAAGGAAATTTTATTCAAACAAGAAGCAGTGATATGGATCAGGTATGCTGTCATGAGGGATGATGGGTGAATGACTGACTGTTCCACGCCGGGCCACGGGGATGACTCAGAAGATAAAACTGCTAGTTAAGCAAGTCTTGCAGTGTGAGTTTGATCCCCTGAACCCACATAAAGGTCAAAGGATAAAACTAACTCACAAAGTTATCTCTGATTGCCACTCCATGCACTGCAGCCCACAGATACCACAATGTACATGATAACAATATTAATAAAAAACAAAAAATAGTACTCAAGGGTTCTAGTTATGGGTTTAAGAAGAGAAGGGGCTTGTTACTAAGGGGGATAACTGGAATGGTTCTATTTTGACAGGTTTGGGTTGCATGATTTTTTTCCTACTTGTGAATACTCTTTCCCTCAATACATCTGGTTTTATTCAGATGTCCATCCCATTGTGCGTAGGTATAAGACGACATAAGTTTTTAAATAAGAGTTCACTCAGGGGGCTGGGGATTTAGCTCAGTGGTAGAGCGCTTACCTAGGAAGCGCAAGGCCCTGGGTTCGGTCCCCAGCTCCGAAAAAAAAAGAACCAAAAAAAAAAAAAGAGTTCACTCAGAGGGAAGTCTCCCTTCTGATCATGCGGCCCAAACCAGTCAGAACAGCCCCCTCATTCCCATACCTTGAGAAGCTGTCCCTTTTTTTTTCAGAATGGACATTGTTAGGAGTATACATGTAGCACAAACCAAGTGGAGTCCCAGGTTGCTAAGTTATTCCCTATGGTTACCTGCCTACTGATTCAACTACTAACACACTATAATTTTTATTAAGATTCTTTGTAATTTGGAGAGTTGATTCTACTCATGTATTTGCTCTTTTAAAACACACATTTTATTATGTCTGCCTGTCTGTCTGGAGAGTGTGCATGTGGAGGTCAGAGGACGACTTCCAGGAGTCAGTTCTTCCACCACGTGGGGCCAGGGCTCAAATCAGACTGTTTGACTTGGCAGCAGGTGCCCTGACACAGTGAACCGCCACACTGGCCCTTGTTCTGTTCTTTGAGAGCCCTTTCCTCCTACCTGACTGGAACTCTGTGGTTTAATACTCCAGTACACCTGGATTCAAACTCAAAGCAGCAGTGTTGGGGTAGGGGCCCCAGGTCTCTCCTACCTGAAGTCAGCTGCTAGATTTAAACGTTCAGACTGAATCCACAAATACTCTTGGAACTCCAGCTTAGTGAGCCTGTTCAGCAATGCTTCAGCTAAACCACCGGCAGGTGATAGCAGCCTTGTCTGAGACATTCCACTCCCCAGCCTCCAGGGAATCCCAGCAGCTCGAATTTCTCCGCCTCAGATCAGGAAGAAACCTTAGATCAGTGGTTTTCAGTTATGACCACGCAATGGAATCACCGAGGTAGCTTTTAAGACACACCTATGCCAGGTTCTGCCTCTCTCAAGTAAAGTGCAGTCTAGAGTGGAACCCTGGGCCCCGGGCACGTTAAGAACGGTCACACACTATCACTGAACAAACTACACCACCATGGCCTACACATCAGCACAGGCAGGGAAGGAGTATTGTTTGTTTTATGGTAGTTCTTTCTGTTTGCTTTTTTTTTTTTTTTCTTTTTTTCGGAGCTGGAGACCGAACCCAGGGCCTTACTGAGCTAAATTCCCAACCCCCTTTCTGTTTGCTTTAAAGACAGTTTCACACAGTCTCAGCTGACCTCAACCTTAAAATGTAACCAAGAATGACCTCAGAGAGAGCACAACTGCTCTCTTGCCTCTGCCTGACTGAGATAACAAAGAAACACTTCTGTAGAAAAGGATATGTTCTGTGTCACGGAAAGAAACACATGACCGAGGGGAAGGTAACCCGGCAGGGCACAGGGGAGCAAGCACACTGGGGCCAGAGTTTACTTAGTTTTTAATCAAATGAAATCAGTGGTTGTGTCTCCGGCACTGGTGGGAGCTTCATTATACAGTTCTGTCTGTTCACTCGAGAAACTGTTTAAAATGCACCACACACACACACACACACACACACACACACACACACACGTACACACGTACAGACAGACACATGCATGTACACACAGTAAACACCATAATAATCAAACTTGAATAAAGCAGATTGTTGTTCTGTGATTGTCCTTGCAGTGCACCGAGTAAACTTTGCGACTGTGTTCAGGCGGGTGAGTTCTTTCACTGCCTGTTAATTCCTGGCCCCCTTTGGTGTTCTGTACCGGGCATAAGAGCACCAACTCTTCACGTCTAGTGTTTCCAATCTCAAGACCTTAGAGGTGAGGACCCAGTCTCTGGAGACTCTTCTCTCTCCCCTGGCACCCACACAGGACTCTCTAGAAGATGGGGACAGTAACTTCTGGACAAGACGACTCTCGGTGCAATCCAAGGTTCTCCTTGTCCTCATGAACAGGTCCTATTGTTTCAGTTTCTTCCACAGACCTCTCAGTGGAAAAAGGCCTCCTCCCCTGGGAACTGAAGATCCCGGGCAAGGTGACTCAGGCTTGAGATGGGGGGCCCAAGAGCTTAGTGTGGAAGGGAGACCACATTCATGTCCAATACAGGCGGAACAAGCAGCAGTAGCTCCTGGACAACGCTGCTTTCTGCGGCAAGGACTGCTCTAAGCTCCACAGTTCTCCTTCCCCTTGTCTTCTTGCCAGCCCTCTCAAGATGACTCCATTCTTCTGAGGACTGACCCGTGGCACCAGTTCTACCTCCAGATGGTACTTAGGCAAGGCTGTCACCTCTACCACAGAAGGTCCATTTCCTGGGTGGGGAATGGTGAGTCATGATCCTAGCACTTGGGAGGTGATAGCAGGAGAAAATTCAAGACTGGCTTCAGTTATTTAGTGAGACTGAGGCCAGCCTGGGCTACTGAGGCCAGCCTGGGCTGCATGAGACCTGTCTCAAAAACAACAACAACAACAAAACAGTAAAGAAGCTTCATTTCCCATAATCCCTTTGGGACTCCCTGCCTAGGCCTGAGTTACCCCCACCCACTTTACTGGAGGAAAACCTCTGATTTCCCAAGGCTGGGTCTGCTGCTCTGCTGGAGCTGGGGGGTGTGTGGGGGTAAAGAGATGGCTATGACCGAGGACCAGGAGGAGTACAATGCCTCCAAATCAAGAAGCATCCGTGATAACACGACAGAGGAAAGCAGTGGGTCCTCTCCAGCCAAACCGCAAGCAGGGGAACATGTGACTACCCGTGACAGCATCCAAAGGACTCCATATTCTACCACAGAGATGCTCGTCCATACTCATGGCTGCTCTGCTCTCCATAGCTAGAAAATGGACTGGATAATGAGAACGAAGTACGTGTGTGTGTGTGTGTGTGTGTGTGTGTGTGGTGTGTACACAAACACAAACAACACATACACATACAACACAACACATACACAGACATACACACAGACATACACACACACACACACACACACACACACACACACATGGGATTTTATTCAGCTGGAAAAAAAAAAGGAATTATGACATTTGTAGGTAACTGGAGAGAACTGAAAAAAATGGATACCAACTGAGGTAACCCAAGCCCAGACAGGCAAATGCTGCATGTTGTCCTCATATGCAGAGCCTAGCTTTGATTTTTTAGTTTTTTGCATTTCATTTTGACAGAAGCCAGAAAACCAGAAGAAAGCTGTTGAGGGAGAAAGGATGGCCAGTAGAAGGGGTAGAGAGATGTTTAAGGAGGGAGAGGGTGGGGGTTGGGGAAGCAAGGGGGTTAGGTGGTTAACCAGACTGCAGGAACTATGAAAAAATCATAAGGAGAGGGGTTGGGGATTTGACTCAGTGGTAGAGCGCTTGCCTAGCAACCACAAGGCCCTGGGTTCAGTCCCCAGCTCCAAAAAAAAGAAAAAAAAATCATTAGGAAACCTAAGATCCAATAACCCAATTTAAAATGTAATTTCGGTGTTGGAGAGATGGCTCAGCAGTTAAGAGGCCCCGCTGCTCTTCCGAAGGATGTTGAGTTTGGATCTCAGCAGCCATGTCAGGCAGCTCTCAACTGCCTCAGGAGTTACTGCACGGGCATGGCCTTCTCTTGATGGACTCTCGTGTGGGAGAAGCTTACAAGATCGGCTCATGGCCATGGGAGTACGCCTTGCTGGGATGAGAGGCCTGATTGTTTTAGGTAGCAGAAAAAAGTCAGAAAGGACAAAGGGAAGAGGAAAGAAAGGGAGATGATGATGGGGGAGGTACTAAGGTCCCCAGCCCAGGGCGTGTGCTCAGATGGGAGGAGGTGGTGAAAGAAGGGGGGCATTACTGCCTTTAAAAAAAACCCCACAGATATATGTATGCATGTTTCTGTATGAAGGTGCACGTGTATGCACATCCATGTGGAGGCGGGACACAACCTCAGGTGTCATCCTCAGGAGCGCCATCTGCCTCCTTGGAGGCTGAGTCTTTCCTGGCTGAGAGCTCATCAGTTAGACTAGAAAGCCCCAGGGATCTGCTGTCTCCACCTCTCCAATGCTGGGATTACGAGAGCACACTATCACACCCAAAACTTTTAAATAGGTTCTGGGGATTGAACTCAGGCCCTGTGCAAGCATTTTACCAATTGAGCCAGCTCCAAAGCCCAAGGCTATTTATTTTCGGGATGAGATGCAGGCAACCAGTCGAGAACAGGTTTGGGTATTGAGGAAGGAAGCAAGCTCAAGGCGGGAAGTTCTGGCCAGGAACAGGAAGGTTGGCATTTGAACTCCAGTGTCATGACGAGATCCGGGGTGTGCCTGACTGAGGTGGCAGTCACATCATCACAGTTAGAAGGTCAGGAATTTGAAGTGACTCACTCAAGTCTGGTGGTTCAACAGCCTACGTGCAAAAGCTAGAGCAGGGACTGGCCTGTGTTTGAGGTCACGGTGGGGCACGAGCCAATTACAGGTCAGGACGGATTGTAACATGACATCATCATGCTTTAAAAAAAAATAAAACAAGAATCTGAAATAAATGGTCCTCAGGAATCAGAAAATAATGTCTGGTAAATTCTGTCTTCAGAAGGTTGAGGAAAAGGCCCAAGTAGGGAAAGCCTCTACAATTCGACTGCTCAGGTAGGTCAGGAAATGCTGTGTTCTTGCTTGAACAAACAGTCCTTAAGCTCCAGCCTCCATGAGAGTCAGTCCCGACCTCCAACACAGATTCGCAGGACCAGCAGGTGGCTGTGCCCTGGGACTGAGGAGCTACATTCCAAATTCAGCTGGTCCAGGGTCCAGAGATCGTGTGGTTAAGGACTCTGAAGCCGGGCTCGGTGAGAGGAAGAACAGTGAGTTGGCAGAAATGCCAGTCAGCTCTTTATCGCTGAGGAACGTGGAACTCAATTTACAAGCCTCCTCTGGGAATGAAGACACTAACAAAATGGGTTTTAGAAAGACAGGGCAGTTTTAATGAAAAGGGGTGCCACCCAGGAGAGACCTGAGGTCTCCCCAAGGGAAAGCCACTGTGCGGAGAGATAAGTCTGGTTCTGCATCCATTACCCAGCAGCACCCTCCTGCACTCCTAGGAGACAACTCTGCTGAGCAGATAAATACCAAGGTCTCTAACAACCACACAAAAGACCTGCACAGAACCAGGTGGGGGCACTGCCTGTTGTAAAGGCCGGCCAGGGTCACCCCTGACAGGACCCAGCTTCTCCTAGCCTCTGGGATTTTCTTTGCTATCTGTAATTGGGCTCCCCCAGTCTCCAGGCAAAAGAAGAAAGAATAAATATTAACTAAAAAGGTAGCTGTGTGGCAGGGTGCCCGGGCACTCCTCCCATCTGCCTCTCCTTGCCCCTGTCCCCAGAGGCCATGACCAACTGCTTTGGGCTCTCAGGTTCACTGATCTGCTTGGCTGCTCCTGCAGAAAGGGGAGAGGTGAGCATTTCTCTGCATAGCCCTAGATGGAAACCTGCCATTCATTGGTGAAGGGCCTTTACAGATGGCTAAGGTAAGGTATAGTCACTGTTGGGGCCTAGTGGACTCAACTAGCCAAGTAGCTGAGCCATATGATCTCCAAAGTCAGCCAGTGCCAAGGCCCATGACCCTTCCTTTTTTGTTACATTTTTACCAGTTGTTGGCATGTACATTAAACAGCTAACTCAGATCACATCAGAGACACCAGGCGGCAGGGTGGAACAATTAGATACCCGGTGATAAATTATTTGTTAAATGAGAATAATAATGCCTGCCTCACTCCTGGGCTACTGAATTAAAGAGATGTTAAAGAAGTGAGAAGTAAAAAAATACGTTTGTGAGTTTTGTTTTTTTTTTTAAAAAAACATCTTCCAGGATGGGGAGATGGCCTCGTGGGTAGAGTTGCAGAACAAGCCTGAGGTCCTATATTTAGGTACCAGAACCTACTGTAAAGCCAGTTGCAGTAGCGTGTATTGCCCAACTGCATCCTGCCTCACCACTGGGGTGCCTGGGTCAGCTGGCATGCAGCTCAGGGGAGGCAGAACAAAGTCCTTAGTCCAGACTGGTGGACCAAGGCTGATGTTCCCAGTCTCTTGTATACCTGGCACCACCAGCATACTGCTGGGAGTCGGGGAACAGGTCCCTGGTCCAGGCTTCCCCTCAGGACGTCCATGCACTGGACATGAAGGGGAAGGCAGAGCCCAGGAAGGGCAGAGCCAGTCTGATTCTGGGTGAGAGATGAACGTGGAGGACCTGGAGGAGAGGAGGACTCCTCAGAGGTGAGGGAGGTTCTTTACGATGAGGCCTTCCTCCATGTGAGCCTTAATGAAGGCAGCATCCTCGCCTGTTCATACGGTTTGATGGTGGATATAAGGTGCATACACTTCACTCAGGGTGAAGCGGGGATTAAATATCTTTTGCAGAAGGAACGTCCAGGGAAGCGAATTGGCTGAACCCCCTAGGGCTTATCCAGATACCTCATTAACATGGAGTGCCTCAGGTTTTTTATGCCAGATGACAGAGTACCATCTTTCCTCAGTGGGGTGTTGTGGCCATCGGGTCCAGAGCAGGAGAGGCTGCAGGAGCAGGAGGCTCCACTCCACCCTCGATTTTGAGATTCCTGGATTTGAGTCCACTCCAACCTTACCACTTCTCATGCCTGTCTGGTCACAAGGCCCCAGATGCCTTACAGTGCACCCTAGCATTTCTACAGAAAAATGGACAGGAGAATTTGTGAAGCTTATGGGCAAAAGCGTGCATGCACACACACCAGACACACAAAACAAACACATCAATACTTTAAAAGAGGGTATGGTGTCTCACACTTTAATCCCAGCACTCAAGACAACAGGCTATATGATCTCTGAGTTCAATGCCATCTGCTGGCAAGTGGTAGGCCAATCTGGCTTTACATAGTGAGATCTCAAAAATTCAATAAACAAATAGATTTTGTAAAAGCTTGAGGAATACACTTCTCCTGGGCGCCAGGTCCCACACTCACCACTCAGGCTGTGCCTTGCCATTGACCATCCTGAAACCTCTATTCAAAGTGTCCCAAAAACCAAGCTCTGGCTCAAAAACCCAAGTTGGGCAAAGAGCAAGCGGTTGGTCCATACTGCCCCCTAAGTGGTACACTCACCAACTCGCACAGGACTGGCCTGACCAAGTGTTTTCTCAGGATCACTGGGTAACCTGAGAAAACCCTTAACTCCTGTCCCCAAACAGCCCCAGGCTGAGTCCCAGCCAAGCCAGCCTGTTTTATGCAGCTTATGTCTTGAACTTTGTAGGTGGTATACATCCGTACTTTACCTTCAGCAAAAAACCCGTTCAGATCCTGACTCTTCTAAAAATAACCCTTGGCCCCTCATCAGTCAGAATCTGACGAAACTTTAATGTCTCCATTATTGGGAATTTAGCATATGAGTTATTCAAACTATACAGGTTTTTTTTTTTTTCTTTTTTTTTTCAGAGTTGGGGACAGAACCCAGGCCTTGTGCTTGCTGAGCAAGTGCTCTACCACTGAGCTAAAATCCCCAACCCCTACAGGCTTTTTTTTTTTTTAAAGATTTATTCATTTATTATATAAGTACACTGTAGCTGTCTTCAGATACACCAGAAGAGGGCATCTGATCTCTTTACAGATGGTTGTGAGCCACCATGTGGTTGCTAAGGGAATTGAACTCAGGACCTGTGGAAGAGCAGTCAAGTTTCTCAACCACTGAGCCATCTCTCCAGCCCCCTCACAGGCTTTTTAATATATAACTTCCCTGTTTTTTTTTTTTTGTGTACCCCACTCTCCATTTTTAAAAAACTGTTAAAGCAGCTTTCAGAGCCTGAGCTGACCCACGATATTCTGTGCTTCATACTTTTGAGTGCTTAATATGCTAGACTAGGGCTGGTGTACTTGCCCTCGATTATGTTTTGTTGTGGTAATTATTAATTTGGAGTTGCTAGACCCCTTGTTGTCTTTAAATATCTATTAGGGTTTTCTACCCCACTTCAGACATATTGTTTTCAGATAAAGACACAGAAACCTTCAAATTTACAATAAGCTTAAAAGCACCACAGCTGGGCAGATGTCAGCCCTCTGTTCCCTGTGGTGATCCCCGAGATATCACTTCCATGTTCTGACTGGGCCGATCCTACTCCATCATGCTGGCCCTGGTGGACTGTGTACTCACGACCCACCAACCTCCTGGTGACTTCCTTTCTCCTTCCTGTCTCCTCATGGTCCCTACCTCAGACCCCAAGCCCAGGAACCCTTGCTGTGTCTCGCCCAGGCTGGAGGCATCCTTACTATAATCAGTGATAACTTGGGGGGAGGGGTGCAAGGGTTGCACAACAAAAGCTGGTGTATGTGAGAATTCACTCATCCTGGAGTAACAAGGTCTTGGGGTATAGTATTTAGCATTTGAATACATAGCAGCACCAGACCAACCCCCCGAAAACTTTTCATGACCATTTTAATGCAGGTCTACTGCAAATTTGATACTATCTCAATGTGTAGCTGGGAAAACAGAAGCCTCAAAAAGGCTAAGTGACTTGCTCCAGACCACACAGCTGGGGAGGGAGGGGTGAGGGCCTAAGCCATGTCTAGGGACAGGGGGAGGAGGGGTGGAGGTCTGCTTATATCTAAGGACAGGGGAGGATGGGGGAGGTCAAGCCATGTCTAAGGACAGGGGAGGAGGGGTGGAGGTCTAAGAGAATATCTAAGGACAGGGGAGGAGTGGGGTGGAGGCCTGCTTATATCTAAGGACAGGGAGGAGTGGGGGTGGAGGCCTTTCTGGGTTATGTCTAAGGACAGGGAAGGAGTGGGGTGGAGGTCTAATGCCCATAGGACAGGGGAGGGAGGTGGAGGTTGCTTGTTCACAAGGGAGGAGGGGTGAGGTGTAAGCTTTATGTTCAAGAAAAAGAGAATGTCAAAGCTCAGGGCTGGGAGAACCTGCCTGTAATTGAGAAAGAATTCAAAAACCCCTGAGCTTGAAGAGTGATGTACAAGGTCGTTCTTAATGAAGAAACTGAAAGATAGGCCTTGAATCAGGCCCAGACTGCCCACATTTCCAGGAAATGCTTTTTAAAAGCTCCAAGTCATTAAGCAACAACCACCTAGAGGAGGAATAAAGTATTCTAATTTTTAAAAATTTCTGTGGTCTAGAGAAATGGCTCAGCGGTCATAAGGACTTGTTGCCCTTACAGAGGACCTGGGTTCAGCTACAGCACATGGGGCTCACAACCATCCTTAACTCAGATTTCAGGGGATCCAAGCCCCTCTTCCTGCCTCTCCAGCATCAGGCACTCACACAGAGACAAAATGCTCATACATGTGAAAAAAAATAAATATTTTTAAAAATATTTTTAAATATTTTAAAATAAATATTTAAAAAATAATCAAAATAAAATATGTGTGCTGTTTGACAGGCGACACCTGTAAAATCAGAGCAGTCAGAAGGTGGGGACAGGAAGATTGGGAGTTCAATGCCAGCTCAGGCTATACAAACGCAAGTCTCGAAAAAATTAAAAGGAGAAAGAATGTATGTGAGAAACACTATAAATCACTAAGTATTCACTACAGAACACTGAGCATTTTGTAGACACCAATAAAGTGTGAGAAGCAGCAACAAGGAAGAAATGGAACGAGGGTCTCAAGTTGGAACAAATCTTAAAATACAACCAACTTGACTACACTGGGAAGCCTCGCAGAGTCTGGTACTGTTTTCCTGGCCTTGAGTTGTCTAACATACCTGGTTCCTCACACCAAAGACGAGTTTCACTTCCAAGTGCTTCGAGGACGGAGAGTACACACATTTCTGTTCACTGAAGAACGGTCTGTGGGTCTATGCCTGGTGAGAGGCACGTGGAACTGAGTCTCCTTGCTGCACTGCAGCTGCTGCTGACACCCTGAATCCAATGTGGTGAAGACTGAAGCCCAGTGCTGGACGTGGGGGGCTACAGCCAAGGCCAGCCTCAGTCTATGAGTTTGAGACAGCCCACATAAGACCCTGGGTGTGTGGGAGCGGAGGTGGGGTGAAGCGTTGGGCTGGGGAGAAAAGGAGGAAGAAGAAAGGAAAGAAGGAGAAAAAAGGAAAAAGAAAGCCCCCTCCCAAAATAAGCCTACCCCTGCACAGGGGCCTTCCTGCCCTGGGTTCCGTGAATGTCCTGTGCTGGGCCCCACAGACACCTTTCACACACAGTGCCACGGGTCTAGGGGTTGGATGACGACTGAAGGGCTTTCAGCCAGAACTCTACCTGACATTACCATCTTCACCCCACTGCTTACCACAGGCATTAATCCCCTCCTGCCAGAGGGCTTTGCCCATCTCCTGTCAGTTATGTTATTTAGGAAATGAAGACTCTCTGAATGAGAGGTGAGGAATGTCTGTCTCCCTCTACTGAGATTCCATGACATTTATTTTTCCCACATTCCCCACAACTTACCCTACTGCTCCACCTCCAGGCTGCAGAAGGACCCCATTTATAGCCCTGGCTGAAGCAGTGGCCTCCGTGCCTCAGACTCAGGACTACTGGCAGGTGGGGCAACTCGGGGATAAATGCTGCACTCTGCAAATCTGTTCCAGTCGGACTCGCCTTGTATCCAGTTACAGAAGTGACAGAAAAGCAGCCTTTTCATTTACTGAGATAGGGTTTATGTAGCCCAGGATGGCTTCAAGCTGACTATGAAGCCGAGGCCGGACTTGACCTCCTGATCCTCCTTT
This sequence comes from Rattus rattus, assembly GCF_011064425.1. Taxonomy (NCBI): domain Eukaryota; kingdom Metazoa; phylum Chordata; class Mammalia; order Rodentia; family Muridae; genus Rattus; species Rattus rattus. The sequence goes on from NC_046155.1 coordinate 46,464,579, forward strand.
ACTTTCCAAGCCACCATGACGGTGTAAACGCAGACTTTTTTCTGGCTTATACCCAACTACACAAAATCTTCCCCACCTCCTTTTTATTTAAAATGGATGTTTTTCTCTTCCAATAACTCCTGATTACTATTTCTTTTCCTTCTTTCATCCTCACTCACTCGGTTGGGGATTTAGCTCAGTGGTAGAGCGCTTGCCTAGCAAACGCAAGGCCCTGGGTTCGGTCCCCAGCTCCGAAAAAAAGAAAAGGAAAAAAAAAAAAAACAAAAACATCCTCACTCACTCCTTTTCTGTCTCCCATTAGAAAACCTCTAGGAGGCAACAACAAAATATAATGAAATAAAACAGAACCATCATGTAAAATTGGACAAGACAAACTGACAAAAGGGAGAGAGCCCACGAGCAGACACCGGCGTCAGAAAGCCCCTTGTGCTCACACTCAGGAGTCCCATAAATACTAAGCTGAAAGCCAGAACACACATGCAGAGGACCCAGCGCAGCCCCGTGCGGGCCCCGCGCTTGCTGCTCCAGTGTCTGTGGTTCTCATGAGCACTGCTGAGTTTAGAGGCCTTGTCTGGTGTCTTCCAGCCCCTCTAGCTCCTACACCTTCTGCCTCCTCCCACTAAGAGCTGTGTTTCAAGGTCTGCCTCCCTCCCCCTCTGTGTTTCTCCATGTCTGTCTGTCTGTCCATCCATGCTGTCTGGCTGAGTTCCTGCTGCAGGAGGAAGCTTCTCTGATGATGGCTGAGTAAGGCGCTGATCTCTGAGGTAACAGAATATCATCAGGAGTCCTTTCACCACTTTTTTTCTTTGAAGACCAGTAGTGCTTGGTTTTACCCTAGGTCTCAGGCTATTCAGGCTCTGGTTCTTGGTCACGCAAGCAGTGTCAGGTATGGATTTCATCTTGTAGAGTAGCACAAAATCCTTAAAGTCTAGTTCACGCAGCCTAGACAGACACTCGGAAACTGTTCTGGATTCCACTGCAGGAACTCCGAACGAGTGTGGATTAGGATGAGACTCATCTCGGACGTTGCTCATCGAGCTCTTGAGAAGGCAACTGGCTTCCTGTTGCAGCTTCCTTTCTAAGCCATGGGCTGTACAGAGGTCCCAGGCTGTTTCGACTCATCAGTCCTTAAACAAGGGGAAACACACATCTTGCAATAACGGACGATTAACAGAGTTCAGCAGATCAGAACGAAGCACAGTGACTGGTTTTCGGAAACTCACTGTGGAATCTCAGGTCCACCTAGGTCCAGAGCTGTTCTGTTCTCAGTTCCTCACAAGTGCAGTCAAAGGTGTGGGCTAAGAGAACCACCATTACCACAAAGAACATCAAGGTGAAAATGGCCCAGATGACTAAGTCAGTGTGTGGTGTGATGTGCGCTACACGGCACCTATAACAATGGCAGCTGTCCAGATGACCACAGTGACCACAACCACTTGTCAGCTGTTCATTTGTGTGGAGAGCTACTTACTGAAAACCAGAATGTCCTCTCCATTTCCACAGTCATCAAGACGGCAAGGCCTGGTGAGGCCTTCTACCTCAGCACTTGAAAGGTGAAGGCAGACAGAGCTCTCAGTTCAAAGTCAGGCTGCAGTACATGAGTTCTAGGCCAACTAGCACATCATGAGCCTCTGTCTTAAAAAAAAAGCCAGGAAGTTGGTCACAGGTGCCTGCGGGTTGGTGTCAATGAAGCCTTAAGGAGGATTGTATACCAACATACAAACAGCCAGCCTCCAAGTACTGAGTCTTATGTTGAGCACTAGGTAGAAAGTAGGCCAGCACAAAAAAATAAAAAATAAAAAATACAATCCGTAGTAGCCAGACTGGCCATTAGATCATAAATAGAAAATGGACACTGCAGTTTGATGAAGGTTTCCGCTACAACCAGAAGGTTGCCAACATGAAGAGATGTGGCAGTGATTCCAAGTCCCATCACGAGCCTGCTGGCCGCGTTCCATTCTACGGAAAGACACTTCCCACTAAGGTTATGGGGGGACATGCTCTCTCTGTAGAAGCCCCGAGGTTCAGTCTTGGCTGTGAGCTAGTGCTGTGAGCTCGCAGGGTTGAAAAGGGAGCAGCTGCCACAGCAAGGCTGTGTCATGGGCAATGGTGTGGTCTCCTCAGTGCCAGACACCGGAGTCGATGCTTGGCACCGATAACTGGATCCCCCTTGCCTTCTGTGCTCCTCTCCTGTCTCTGCATCGCTGCCCATGGTGCCTCTGACCCAGGCTGCTCGCAGGATTCCTGAGACTTTATGGATGTCACGGTTTCTTTTTCCTTCTGTAGATACCCTTTACACGTCAGAGAAGCGCCCATCCCAGGGCTTTCGGTATGAAAAAGTGCTAGATTCTGTAAACCGGTCTGTTCTGTGTCTGCTGAAATGACCGTGCATGGTCTGTGTCTTTTGTTAGCATGGCGTGTCACGTTGGCTGAGGCACAGCTAACAGGCTAAATCTCATTTGCTCACGGCACACAATTCTCCTGTCCGATGCTTGGTTTAGCTTGCGAGTATTGAAGAGTTTTGCATCTGTGTGCAGAATGGGTGTTGGTCTGAAGTTATCTTCTGGATTTGGATGACTGACTGAATACTAGTCTCATGTAATGAGAACGAACATGTTCTCTTCTGTTTCTTTTCCAAGAGTCTTAAAATCCTGTTAATTTTCCTTTAAGCATTTATAGAATTTACCAATAAAAATAATATGTTCCTGATATTTCCTTTTCTGGAAGTTCCTTGATTTTTGATGAAACTCGGTGCCTAGTATAGATATATTTAGATTTTCTATTTCTTCTTGAGTCAGTTTAGAACTTAAGAGGTGGTGAATTTTTTTTATAATTGTTGGACAAAGTAGTGGCTTTTCTACTGAGATTGTGTGTGTGTTGTGAACATACGTTTAGGTGTGCACTTTTGTGTACAAGTGCATGTGTGTGTTTGAATTTGACTTGCTAATGCCCTCAGTGTACCGGAATGTCTTCCCTGTTACTGCAGACTTGGCAAGAGGACTGAAAACAGACGTTCAGTCTTAGAGAAACACTCCTATCCAGAAACTCAGTAGGGCAACTTGTAAGCTGAGCATATTCAAGTAACTTCAAACTATGCAAGACCATATGGTGATTTGTATAATCTAAAAAAAATATATGTAGAAATGCCTCTGTAAGACTTATCAGCTCAGACTCGTGTCTTTGCTCCTGATTTTAAAGCCTTAGAAGCAGGTGTGTAGGTCATAGGTCAAAGAACAGCAAACAGCTAGACGACGGCTGGGGCAGCTGGTGCTCAGGGGGGACGTCACATCACTGTCTGGGTCTGCACACTGCCCAGTGCACGGGTGACATTGGCCACTGTCTACTATACATGCACTGCCTGGTGCAGGGTGACATCAGCCACTGTTTACTGTCTGCACACTGCCTAGTGCACGGGTGACATTGGCCACTGTCTACTATACATGCACTGCCTGGTGCAGGGTGACATCAGCCACTGTCTACTGTACATGCACTGCCTTCCATGAGCTTTCCTCAAAGTGGCAGTTCTTTACATAAGTGGCCATGCTCAACAACAAATGACTTCCCAGCCAGAACAGCCAAGGGCCAGCTAAATGACACACACACAGTCAGCTTTGGGGTAAGTGACATGAAATGACTGGATATTAACAAGAGTTGATCAGAAAATAGAACCAAAATCTTTTGCAGGTTGTTCATTGGTACAAAGATAGAAAAGACAGCCTATCTTATGACAGAAATGGAGCCTTAGCTGAAGTCTGGAGTTTGCTTTTGAAAAGGCATGAAGCTGCTGGTCCTAATTGCCAGGTCACACAGAAGGCGACCACCACACAGAAAGTTGCTATGCTGACATGATGGCCAAATCTCAGAGACAACGACCTACTGTTGGGAGATATTCTGAAACCTGAAATAGTTTTGCTTCCTGTCTCTCGCCATGTGGCTGTCAGTGACTATTACACTCTCGAGACTATTAGATCCCAAAGAAAAAGGGACGGCTCCTGAGGTTGTTTGACGAGAATGGCCCCAGCGGGCTCCCGTCCGTGAATACCTGGTGGGATGGTTCGGAAGGACTAGCAGGTGTCACTGGGGTAGGTTCTGAAGTTTCAAGAGACCTGCCCATGCCCAGCCGTCCTTCCCCTGCCCTCTCTCTGTCCCCTGCTTCGTCAGGTGTGTGTTCCTGTCACCACGCCTGCTCCACCTCATGGACGCTTAAGCCCAAATTGTAAAGCCAAATTACATGTTTCCTTTGTAAGTCACCTTGGCTGTGTGTGTTTTGTCACAGCAACAGAGGTCCCTGACATTGCAGTGAAGAGCCAGACACAGAGACAGATGTGTGACTCTACACACGACTACAGAAGGGACACTGGAATATTTAAGTGCAGGCTGCAATGCACATTCCAGGGGTGGGAGCAGAGAATGCAGAGCACTGGCAGGGTAAAGGGCTTATCAAGCAGATGGAGAAGCTTTAGAAGCAGTGTGGTGCTATCCACAGCACTGTGGGTGTAACTAAACTGGCAGTTAATCTGCCAACTTAACACACCCAGAAAAAGGTCCCAACTAAGAATATAGTGTTGGAAGAAATTTTCTACAAATTTTGAAAAATTTAAACTCAGATCCACCATTTTCAGATGTGGATATGACACCAAAGTTCTTGGTTTATTAATTGGAAAAATTGAGGACAATAAAAGTTTTATGATTAAAAACAATGTAAAAAAACATTTCATAAATTATTTCTTTTTTTAAGATTTATTTGATTTATTATAAGTGCACTGTCTGTCTTCAGACACACCAGAAGAGGGCATCAGATCTCATTACAGATGGACATGAGCCACCATGTGGTTGCTGATTGAACTCAGGACCTCTGGAAGAGCAGTCGGGTGCTCTAACTGCTGGAGCCATCCTCTCAGCCCCATAAATTATTTTCTTGAAAACATGTTTTTGGCTTCTGAAGAAGACAGGGCTCTCCATGTGAGCCAAGAAACAGAGAGAAAGTCCTTACCCAGGAAAACACAAGGCCCTGGCAGGCCTCAAACCCGGTGCCTGCGTTTGGTAGGAGCAGCAATTTCTATGGCACACAGCAGAGGGGAAATAAGTCCCATTTGTCACCCTGTGTTATTTAGAGGCCGTGGGCCCAGGCACCATCTTGAAATATTCTAAAATCTGAGCTCCCCTAGGGACTGAGAACAGGAAGAAAATTCATGTATGGGAAGCAGCTTGGTGACCTGTCATAGCTCTGGGGACACAAGACCCTGAAAGGCTGAAGAACAAGAGGCTGGACACTGACACAAGAGAGGTTATTGATCTTTTAAGAATTACCTATTTGAAGTATAGTAAGCAGATTCTGTAAGTCTGTTTCAGCCTAGGCTCATATATAGGGCAAGTACTAGCCAGCTTAGGTTACACAATGAAAACTCATCTCCAAAAATGTATTTACTAGTTTACCCATGTGTGTGTCAGTCCGGGGCATAAATGTTAATGCCAGAGTCCAGAAAAGGCCACTGGTCTTCCCAGGAGTTTGGCTTTCACAGGCTGTGAGCCTCCTGACATAAAAGGAATCAAATTTAACTTCTACAAGAACAGGGAGTACTTGAACTGCCAGAAGGCCTCATCGTGTGGTAATCTTGATACTTGTCTCAGTCCTGTTCTCACCACAGAACTCTATACTACTTCATTCTACCACTGTGGTCTGAAGTAAGATCAGCACAGAGAGCTGCACTGCTAGGAAATGGAGCCAACCTAGATGCTCCCTAACGGATGGACGCATAAAGAAAATGTGGTCCACAATAGAGCTTTAGTCATCCATGAAGAAAAATCAAATTATGAATAGGCAGGAGAATGACATAACTGGGAACGATTATGTTGAGCAAAGCAAGCCAGACTCAGAAAGAACATACCACCTTTGGAGCTGGAGAGATGGCTCAGTAGCTAAGAACATGTATTGCTCTTGCAGAGGACCCAAGCTCAATTCCCAGCACCTACCACAGCTCCAGGACTCCCTCTAACCTCAGGTACATGCACATATACAGACATGCACACATGTTGGCATGAAGAAAGGAAGGAAGGAGGAACCATCTTTACGCTTATATGCAGAACTGAACGAAAATTACTAAGGTAGTGCATCATAAAGACAGAGGAACTGGGGAGAAGAAAGAGATCTTAAGAGGAGAAACGAGACAATGGAATGTATGTGACAAGAAAAGAGAAGGAAGACTGACAGAAAGAAGGAACCAGTGGGAGGTATGAGACATGGGGGGATGGCAACAGAAGCAGAGAAAGAGACAGACAAAACAAAGTATGCGGTTGAGAGATGGTCAGCCGTTAAGAGCACTGACTGCTGTACCCAGAGGTCTGGAGTTCAAATCCCAAAAGCAAGTAACCACATGGTGGTCACTAATCATCTGCTGTAATGGGATCCGGGAGCGTCCCCTTCTGGTGTTTCCTCAAGACAGCCACAGTGCATCACACGCAAAGTACCAAAAAAATATTAAGAAAAGCAAAGAGATGAAAAATTCTCAGTAAAACAAAACATGAATTGTAATTTCACTTTTGGTGAATTTTAGGCCATACAATACCTAGTCATGTAAATAATAACTTAAAAGTGTTAGGTGTATCTTTTAACTTTGTGGTCAGGAACTCTGGCATGAATGGTAAAAACTCCTCAACTGCCTCCAAAAGTTCCACCTCCTGGTAGATCGCTGCCAGTCCCTCTCCAGCCTTAATGAGTCGTCCTCCTCCTCACTCCTCCTCCTCCTCCTCCTCCTCCTCTTTCCTCCTCCTCCTCCTCCTCTTCCCTTCTTCCTCCTGCCTCCCTCTTCCCACTCATCTTCCTCCTCCTCTTCCTCCTCCCTCCTCCTCCTCTTCTTCTCCTCTTCCCTCCTCCTCCTCTTTATTTTTAAACCTCTCCAGACTATCTGTATTCATCCTGAAAAGATTTTTCTCTTCTGGCAACAACAAACTTGTAAGTGCAGGAAAAATGAGGACAGATGGATCAGTCCTCTGACCCTTTGTTCTTCCCCCATTAGCAATTCATAATCCTGAGCCATCACAACAGAAATCTTTCACTAAGAATCAGCAAAGGAATCTTTCCAAATTCACTCTGATTCCAACTCTGTGACGTCTAAACACCAGGCACCCACCACAGAGATGGCAATCAGTAATGTAAATCCATCAGAGGGAGAGGGAGGGGCAGGAAGAGAGAAGAGGGGGGAGAGAACTGAGGAAAGGAAACTGCCTCCCTCGGAGAGAGGTCCGAGCCCGTCTGAGGCACTGAAGAGGCTGACCCACGCATGCGTCCCCTCATCCTAGGGCTCAGACACTCAGGTGCAGCCTAACAAGGTAGATAAAGAGAAAATCCTAAACATGAGGGAAAAGAGGGAGAGGGAAGAGGGGAAGAGGGGAGAGAGAGGAGGGGGAGGGAGGAGGAGGAGAGAGAGAGAGAGAGAGAGAGAGAGAGAGAGAGAGCGCATAGCATATAAACAGGCAAGTACAGACGCGTGTGAATGCAGATATGTGGCACCAAAAAAAAAACTGCCTGTGTGGGCTAGTTTTATATCACCTGACACAGGCTACAGATATTTTGGACGAAGGACCTCAAGAAAATTTCCCACCAGACTGGTCTAGGGGAAGCCTATAGGGCATTTCTTCTTGAGCACATGGATGGGAGGCCCAGTTTTATGGAGGTACTGCCATCTCTCTAGGGAGGAGGTCCTGGTTAGAAAGGCTGAGCAAACCAGGAGCTTAAACTAGTAAAAGCTCCTCCATGGCCTCTGTGAGTTCCTGCCTGACTTCCCTCAGTGGTGGACTGAGGTTGCTTCTGGTCGTTTGTTTTGCACAGCAACAGAATCCATAATTAAGATACTGCTGGGGTTTAGATTTAGCTCAGTGGTAGAGCACTTGCCTAGCGGGGCCTAGGTTCGGTCCCCTAGCTCCGAAAAAAAGCAATTAAAAAAAAAAAAAGATACTGCTGAAGTATGAACACAAACACTTACGTTTTATCTTACTTTTAATTAATAATGGCTAGGGGCTTGGAAAGATGGCTCAGTGGTTAGGAGCACTGACTGCTCTTCCAGAGGATCCAGGTTCAATTCAGCAGCCACAAGGCAGCTCACAACTCACCATAGCAATCCACCCAGGGGATCCAACGCCCTCTTCTGGCCTCCATGGGGCACTAGTACATGCAAAGTCTAAATACACACAAATACTTTATCTAAAAAAAAAAAATGTCTAGGCAAGAAGTCCAATAATTCTATGTAAATAAGGCAGTATCTAATAATTATGTATGTGGAAAGGCCACACCAAACAACTGTATTAAACACAAATCTGACAAGTGAACTATAAATTCATCATGAATCATCCAAACGACCTCACAACTAGAGTGTTCCTTTTTTTCTTTTTTCTTTTTTCTTTTTAGGAGCTGGGGACAACCAGGCTCTAGGCAAGCGCCACTGCTGGGAGCGAATCCTAACCCCAACTAGAGTTCTTGAAGGAAAACAAAACAAAAAACCTAGAGACACCACTGAAGACCAATAAGAGAATTCAACAAATGAAAGCATGTATATGTAACTTGCATCTTTTAAAGCTTTATTTACGGGGACAGGAGCACATTGCAGCTGCTCCTCAGACACACCAAGAGGGCATCAGATCTTATTACAGATGGTTGTAGCCATTATGTGGTTGCTGGGATTTGAACTCAGACCTCAGGAAGAACAGTCGGCTTCCAACCACTGAGCCATCTCTCCAGCCCTTAATTTTTTTTTGAAAATCTTGTTTTCTTTTAATGATGGTTCTAACACGAATTCCTCCCTAGAAATCCTCACTCACTGCTCAGAGGCAGTGAAAAGAAAGGATTTAAAGGGGGAGTGGACTCATTTGAAAGGTTCGAGCAGTTCCCTTCATGTTGTGGAACCAGGCAGTTCAGGTCACAGTAACAGTAGTATTTCAGTGGCAGCCTGGATCCACTGGCAAGCACCTGGGCGCACACAATAGCAGTCCAGTTCAGTAGAGTCAAGAAAGCAACTATTATACGACCTGGCAGAGACAAAGCAGGTCTCAGTCTTTGCCTGAGTCAGCAGGAGTGTGGACCAACATGAACGCCTGTAACTTTTTCTCCTGCCCATCTACGAGAGCAAGCAATAATTTTGAATTTACCTTGTGCAATAAATTAAACTCAGAAAAGATGTGTTAGCTTTTAATAATAAACACATATGTACCCTTAAAATTCAAATGGCTAACTTCACCATTAACTTCCTTGTTACTTTTTTTTTTAAAGATTTATTTATTGTATATATACATTGTAGCTATTCCCAGACACACACCAGAAGAGGGCATCAGATCCCATGACATGGTTGTGGAGCCACTATGTGGTTAAGGATTTGAATCAGTTACTGGTGACCACAATGCTCTCTTAACCTCTGACACTTCTCTCCACGCCCTTCCCTAGTTACTTTCACTTCTCTATGTGTGCATACATAGCACACAAATGGTGGTAAGCATGGGGTGTGCATGCACGTAGTATGTGGTATGCATGAGTGTGTACATATTTATTTTTTACAAACATTTGAAGTGATATAAATCCTATGACTCAAAAACTCCTAAATACTCCAACATTCACCTTATGAGAACATTTTCCTATATTTATATATGTCTTACTTGAAATAGTTTAAGGCTCAAGCAAATGTTACAAAAACAGTAGAGAAAGTTGCCACGTATTATGCAGGAAAGTTACATAACTACAGTACACCATCAATGCAGAAAACAGCAGTATACTAACTCAACTGTAGACCTTATTTGGAGAGCTAGCGCTCTCTCTCTCTCTCTCTCTCTCTCTGACTGTCTCCTCCCTCCTCTCTCCTCACACACACATGTATACTTTTTGGCACAGAATTATTCCATCACATACAGAAACACTCTCACATCATTTTAACACTTCATAAATCTGCTGATTTTGCCCTACGTCATCATTAACCATATTTGGCAATGGAATATCAAATATATATACTATTTTAAGATTTTTTTCCCATCTACAAATGTCTTTGTAGTTCACTCAAGTTTTTCTTAGATTGTTTCTGAAATAGGGTATCAACATACAGTCCAGCAGAAACCTGGGGACCTGCTTCCAGCCAGGCTGGCCTTGAACTTCAAGATCTTTTCTCAGTCTCTTGACTGATGGAATCATAGGCATGGGAAGCCTGACTCACTTCGGGTTGTCAGGTGTAGCACAGCATTCTTTCAGTCCTGGGCACGTGTGCTGAAGAAATTTGGGTATATTTTAGTCATCTGTGGGAACTAATGCATGCCTCTTGTATGGGTTTGACATAAATACAGCTGTTGTATTCAGACACATTTGTAGCGTGGCTATACCACTTTGGGGGTCCCACCTGCTCTGAATGTGCTCTGCACTCTAGCCGCTGTAGAAAGTAATGATCTAGACATCATTCTGGTTTCTTGCATTTTCAAGGCTTATGATGGAGAACCTATTTCACACCCACTGGTTACTAGAATATTCCCTTCCACAAGAAAATATCTGCTCAGACTTTCCACTTCCAGGAGCACGCTTTTCTGCTGTTTGACGAGCTCCTATTAATCCTAGATACGCAGGCCTCTTCCTGCAGACTTAAAATACCCCCTCCCAGTCTGTTGCTTGTCTTTAATTTTTTCTAACAAAGCTCTTTATAGAGATAAAAGGCTTTAATTTGATGAAGTCAAATTGATCGATTTTATTTTTCTGGATCTTGCTCCTTGTTGTCAGGTCAAGACAAAGTCACAGCTGCATTTTTTTTTTATTAAACATTTAACAGTGTGATGGTATGAGAGAGAAGGACGTAGAAGGGCACAGGGGAGTTCTTAATTGTGTTAGAGTAATCATAGCAGATGATATGCAATCATGAGTCATGTTAGTTTGCAAAGGTTACAGACAGAGGGAGGGGAGAGGAGAGTTCAAGTAGGTGGGGATGTAATATTTTTACATTGTAGATAACTTGAGAAGGCTTCACGGAGAAGTAATGATTTTGAGTCTTAATACGAAATTACCTGAATTGGATCAATAAGAACCACGCATAATGACATACATGCATTAAAGTATTTGAAAGGATGGAGATGGTTTTATAAGCAGTTAGCTCAGAAGTCTGAAAATCAGGTTCAATCCCTGGAACCATATTGTGTTGATGTGCTGGACTGGATGGCTGGACCACACTTTAATCCTGAGTCAGTCAGAAATAAGATCTCTGACCAGATCAGTTTAGGCCAGCTCCGGTTCATATAGTGAGTCTTGGATTGACCTGTATCAACATGATGAGACTCTGTCTAAACACACACATGAACATGCACACACACACACACACACACACACACACACACACACACACACACACACACACACACACACAACCTGTAATCCCAGCACTCTTTACAGGAGATGGGAAAGAGACAGAAAATTGCCCAGAAGCTTGTAATTTGACCAATATAGCAAAAGAAGAGACTGCCTCAATAAGGGGGAGGATATAACCAGCTTCCTGAAAGTTGCTGCTCAACATCCACATGCCAGTGTACAGCATACCCATATTGTATATACACATACACATCTAACAAAATACCATAACGTAACCCATTACTTGTAGTGTTATGCTTAAATTTTCTTCATAGCTGGAGGGCTGTGTTGGTAGAATGTTCTGTTCAGCTTGCACGTAGTAGCCTTATAACCCTAAATCATAACTGGTGGTAGGACGACCCCTCATGACTCCAGCATTTAGAAGCAGGAGGATCAGAAGTTCAAGGTCATCTCACTACAAGATGCATTTTGAGCCAGGCTTGACTACTTGGGAAACTGCCCTGAGGATATGTATATTGTTGCCCAATTACCAGCCAGGTTTAGGAGATGACCCACATGGACAGTTTCATAGATGAATGAAGTCATTGGGAATACAGTGATGTCTGTTGGGTCGAAAGATATTAAGCAAAGATCTGTGACATGAATCTAGATCCCTGGAAAGCAAGGGGTTGGGGATTTGAGTTTGCGGTAGAGCGCTTGCTCAGCAAGCCCAGGGCTCAAGTCTGGTCCTCATTCGAAAAAAAGACAAAAATAACAGCCTTCTGTTAAAGACAACTTCACTAAAGCTCTAGCTGACTTGAAGACTTAATAAAAAAAGAACAGGGGGAAGAGCAGAGGTCTGAGAATTAGTCGAGGAGAGGTCAGCCTGTCAGTGCTGAGAGACTGCTTTGTTGCTGACTGACCCAGACTCAGGAGAGCCTGAGTGAAGAGTGGGGAAGACACAGTCCTGGCACAGTGAGGTACTCCATCATATTTCCAGAGCCAGGAAGGCCAGAAGGTGCTGCTAAGATGCTGTTCCACAGGACAGGCCCAGTGTTAAACTATCAAAGTCAAAACCCCTGGCCAGAGGGGATGTCTAGAATGGAGGCAGAAGACATGAGGAGTGAGTTTAGTAAGCTATTGATAAAAAGCCAAATGCAGCCTACTGCCCTTTGTCAAGAGCACTGTCTGTTTGTCTGTTTGTCCGCCATTAGCTGGGTTCTAAGCTGTCTGCTTCCACCTTTCTTCTGTTCTCTGTGCCCATCTGTGTCTTTTGGGAGCAATTTTATATAAGGAAAGGAAGAGAAAGGAAGGCTTCACCAGAACACCAGACGATGTTAGAAGAACTTTGAGGTGGCTGAAGTGAGACTGAACTCGAGTGCAGAGGAATCTTTGACTATGTTACACTTTCAGCAGTCCCATTAATGTAGGTTGTGCCACAGAACAGGCTGGTTTGCCTTCTGCCATGCAGCAGCTTCAGAAGCCTGTGCACTGCAGGTTTCCTGAGGTTCAAGCTCAACTTCATGCTGTCTGTTGTGGAGGTTTCGCCCCATCTGAGAGAAAAATGGTGACAATGGGGCTGGATGGATGGCTCAGTGGTCAAGGGCACTGGCTGCTCTCCCAGAGGACCCAGGACACTGATTTCCAGCCACCCCATGGTGGCTCACCACTGTCTTAGTATCTCCAGGTTCCAGGGAACTCTGATCTCCACTTTGGCCTACAATGGTACCATACAGAACCATTGTGTGTGCACATGTATCACCTCTACAGATATTAAAAACAAAACAAAACACACTGATGACGGGGAAACTCTTTATCCAGGAAGCAGAATGAACAGCACAGCCATCAGCACCAAGTGAGCTTTCCACCACCAGGGAGAGCAGATGCTGTCACTCTCAGACAGTAAGTAAGGGAGGGCCAACATCTCACAACCATCACCTCTTCGGCTCTACCTGAATTTATAAACCTGACCTCTGATACTGACCACATCTTCTCCTGAAGTCCACTTAGGCTGCTTCTGATGTAAACATGACAAGAGTCTCTGGAACTAAGAGAGAATTACATGTTGGAAAGAATGTATGCTCTCTTGCTTATTGGTAGCCAGGAATGCACAGCCACATCTTGAAAAACTGGCCAGAAGAAGGACAACCATGCTCATGCCACCATACAATGACCACTCGTGGGTGTAATTCCTCACTGCTAGGTGTCTTCTAGCATTCAAGTCCTCTGAGCCTGGAAAGGGCCCCAGCGCTTGTTTTTAGCTCCTGGGTGGTGAATGGTAAGGAGACAGGACAGCCGCAAGTAATAGTGCCAGGGATATCCTCCAAAGTCTCAGAAAATTACTTTCTCCACTTTTGGAGTCCAGACCAAGTGTAATACACTGCTCTCATGAAGTGCAAGAACAAAACTTGTTCTAGAAACTCGATCAAAAAGGTGATAAGGGCCAGCGCGTGGTGGGCCACCTGATAACTGCTACATCTGGGAGACAGAGGCAGGAGGATTGCCAGAAGCTCAAGACCAGCTTAGACTGAGAGCAAGAACAACTCAGCTGCTGGGCGGGAGCAGAATGGGAACCTTGTCTCAAAACAAACAAACAAATGTAAGTTTGGAATTCTGAACCACGTGCAGGGCTTCACATTTCTGAGCTGTGCCATAGGCTGGAAGGTACTCTCAGACAACTTGAGCCATCCACATGCTCAGGTTTCTACCCTGTCCCCACCGGTGTGTGGATGCGGTCAGTTCTGTTTCACAGTCGTGCTCTTCTGCTTCACTCCTGGAATTGAATCAAAGACTAATCACCACAGAAAATGGTTCTCCCATCTAATTCAAAATGGAATGTCAAACGCATACAGGACCAGAGACAGATGAGATGAGGTAAGAGCGTGGTAGCCTCTGAAAGTGCTGAGCCAAGCGACCACTGCAGCACTTAAACAAATGCACTCTACTCTGCCCACCGCATAGTCATCCTCTAAACCTTCTACTTTCTAAGAGTGGCAGGGCTGGGCATTAAAAGAGTCAAAATCAATCCAGTCTCTTTTAGATGAAACCTCCTGACTAAAATTCATTACATTTTGAAATTCCATTAGTGCTGTTGGTTTGCGTCTTTTGGTTAAACCAGCTCTGCAGACTTCTTTCTACCAGCCCAGGTCCTGGGATGCGCGGTGATTGGAGGTCTCGAGATGAACTCCTGCTACCTCGCTACCGCTTTGTCTTCCAGGCCTAGCTTCTTTCCCTCCCCATAACCCTTCGCATCCTGGAACACCTCTGTTCTTCACCAATGTCTGACCATCTCACGCTTTCTGCGTACTTCCCTCCTGTATCACGTAGCTGCGGAGCTGAGAGATGCTCTGTAGTCCGAAAAGAACCAGAGACACCTAAGCCTGAAGATAAAGAGGAGGGCAGCCTCCTGAAAAGGGTGGGACAGGGCCTCCCTTGGGAACTCCTGGGATGCAGATGAGAACAGGAGGACACCTTCAGAAAAACTCTACCTCTGTGATAAGCACAGAAAAGGGAAGGACAGTTTGAAAGCCATCAAAGAGCTGAGTGCTCTGGGCTGGAAGCCAAGGTTGTTGGGGGCACCTCCCTCCGGTCATCTCCTTAGGCAGACTCTGCACAGGCGCAGTGGCCAGGGACGTGCCTAGTCGGTGGCGCGGCAGCTGCGGTGGCACCTCGCAGGCTTTCTGCCCCTGCAGGCTTCCTCGCTGCCAGATCTGAAGATGAAGTTCTCCACCCTCAGAAGCAGTCGCTCCCAGCTCTGCGCCTTAAAAGCCCTGCACACCTGCTCCTGCCGCACCCAGCCTTGCCGCACCTTCGCAGTGTGCTCAGTTAGGTCGCCGCAGCCGCGCACCTGGCCCTGACCTCGCACCATGAGTGCTCTGGATCAGGAGCACTCACTTGCGCTCCGCCTCCCTCCTACCGCAGGCAGTTCGATGGCTCGTTTCCTGTCTGCGCGCCTGTCTGGCCGAGGCTCCAGCAGCTGTCAGTCGTCGCTGCCGCCAGTCCGGCAGCAATGTGGCTCCACGGCCGCTGCTCCCTCGGCCTCGTCTCTCGGCCTGCCTGCGCTCTACCGCCGCTCAGCGCCGGCCTCCGACGGGCTGACCTGATGCCAAGCAGCGGCGCGCACCAACGAGTACAAGATCATCCGCACTAACGAGAAGGGAGCAGCTGCAGTGCTCAACGACGGGCTTGCAAGGTGCCTTACTGGTAAAGGTGCACCAGCTGGAGACGCAGAACCGCGCGCGCTGAGGCCGAGCTGGCCGCGCTGCGCCAGCGCCACGCCGAGCCGTCGCGCGTCGGCGAGCTCTTCCAGCGCGCAGCGCGCGAGCCGCGCGCGCAGCTGGAGGGAGGCGAGTCTGCGCGCGCGCAGGCCTGCTGGAGCGCGCGACGGGCTGGCCGGAGGAGGGTGCAGCGACCGGCGGGCACGCTGCGAGGAGGTGAGAGCTGCAGGCGCGGTTGGGGCGCGGAGCGGCGCCTCCTGAAGGCGCAGCAGCGCGACGGACGGCGTATGCACTCTGGCCCGCCTCGATCTGGGAGAAGGAAGGTGAGTCGCTGCTGGACGAGCTGAGCGTGCGCCAGGTGCATCGACGAGGGAGGTGGCTGAGCTCCGGCCACGCTGCAGGCGTCTGCCTTCGCAAGCCGCCGAGGTGGACGGCTGTGGTCAAACCAGCTGGACTTCTGGCGCTGAGGGAGATCCGCGCTCAGTGGCGAGTCCTTGTCGCCAAGAACCCTGCAGGTCGGCCGAGGAGTGGTACAAGTCCAAGTTCGCTCAACCTGATCGGGGAGGCTGGAAAAGCGCAGCACGGAAGCCATCAGAGCCAGCCGAGAGGAGATCCACGAGTACCGGCGCCAGCCCAGGCTGTAACACTATTGAGATAGAGGCTGCAAGTGAGCCAATGAATCGGGAGAGGCAGATCTGAACTGGAGGAGCGGCACAGCGCCGAGGTGGTCGGGCTACCAGGTAAGATGCTGTGAGCATAGAAAGTGGGTGCTCCTGTCCTGTCGCACATAGATAACTCTCACTTCCTATAGGAACTGCGAGGGAAACCACGCCGTAGAGGCAGGAGAGGAGAGGAGTGCGTTGGACTAGAGGCGCCGGTCAACAAACTCAAAAATCACACGAAGTCTCAGCACGCAGCATCCTCAAATGCAAATTGTATGTGCCTGGAAGCTCTTCAAATCCTTGATGTCTCAAGCACTTCTATGTGTTTAGGCACTGAACCCAACCATCTTCACATACCAGTGCATATACTGTAACACCGAACCACAACCCCACTCTAAGTGCCCTCTTGTCTGAACTCTTCTAACAAAGGAGTCCTTAATCTTCTAGGAGTCATCTAACCATGCTTTCCTGTCACTCAAAGAAGTAGCATGACACACTAACAGAATGAAGTGCCACAGTGTCGACCCAAAGAGTGAGTCCAGTGAGGGCGCAGTGTCACAGCTTCTGCGTGAGCGGGTCCTGCTATCCGGTTCGTTTAGCTGGCTTTGAAAAGTGCTCTTCGAACCTCCTTTAGAAACTGTATTTATAGGGCATCGGGTCCGCTTTACAGCGGCTGAGAAGCAGGCCCACTTGAGCGTCTTGCTCTAGAGTGAGATATGGCATAATTAGGCTGGTAACAACTGCCTTCCCATCTCCCCTTGTTGCCTCTCTGTGCCATAGAAACCTTCGGGAGAGACACATCGCGCGGTTCCCCTTTGTCCTCCTCACTAAGGCAAGCTTTTGAGTCAGTTCAGCTTGAGCCGCTAGGCGCCGTCCGAGGTGCTGATCTGTCAAGTTCCTCCCACCGCGTGAAACAAGTCTCCTGCTGTCATTATATGCTTCCAAACTGTCCCAGTTAGGAACTTCTAGGCCTCAAATGCACTTAACTGGTCTCATAATTTGCAACACAATCTGCCCTAAGTTAACTGAGTCAAAGCTCATCTTGGAGATAGAATCACTCTTGGCTCGCGACGGCTTTCGCACTCAATACAGCTCCAAGGCTGTGAGATTCGTGACTTGAAAAATTATACCACTCTCACCGTGATATCTTTTTCAAGCTAGGCACGTGGGGAGTTGTCAGATGGTGTCTTTCGTTATAGGTGACTCCATCTGTCCCTGCCCTGTAAGCTCTCCTGAAGGTGATGATTGGCTCTCTCTCTTCTGCCAAACAGCGCCACTGTGTCCTCATGCTTCACTCACATTGAACAAAAGTAGCTCGTGCACTGCACAGTGCCGTAGAGGACAGAAGACATGATAGATGAGTAGAAAACCCCACAAATTAGATGGTCTACAGTACACAGAACAATAAAAGCCTCTGGTATATAATAATAATTTGCAGAAACTTAATTTTAATTTGTTCTAGCCATTGTGACTCGAATTTTTACATTTGGATGAAATTATCATGCGTTGGAGTGAA
This sequence comes from Rattus rattus, assembly GCF_011064425.1. Taxonomy (NCBI): domain Eukaryota; kingdom Metazoa; phylum Chordata; class Mammalia; order Rodentia; family Muridae; genus Rattus; species Rattus rattus. The sequence goes on from NC_046155.1 coordinate 46,482,273, forward strand.
CACTCGATATAGAACCAGGAAATAGCATACTCACTCCGAAAGTACCATTTTGGTCTGTAGGCCAAAAGAAGGATTGATGTATTTTACTATCCATTACAACCCACGGCTCCCTTTCCATCGTAGTAGGAGTGCCTGTTTGGTGCTGGGTCTGATATTACAGTCTTATTCAAATAATTGCTCCTTAGTGCTACACAAAATCTGTGTGGGGCTGAACTGTCGAGGTGTCCTGGGCTGATCTGAATTAATCACACTAATTTCGCAAAGTTGAATTAGGTAGCCCTGCTTTGATGACTCAGTGTTTCTACAGAGTGTAAGTCACCTACCCCAAACAGCGTGAACTGGGCTGTGCTTTCGCACTCTCCTCTTGGCCCCCTAATCCTCACACTCGGCTCCCATTTGCTCTAGTACAACCTTCTGTGTTAGAAAACAGGTAGGACTGTCCAGACACAGTTCGGCAGGAAACAAGAGGCAGGAGAAACCGACTGCAGGCTCTGCAGCTTCTCCCACCAGCCGCCAGTAGGAGGCTGACAGCACAAAAGCCATTTCCTACTCTGGGACCCACGGCTGTGGGCTTGGTGGGGCTCACGGTCAGACCTGCAAACACTTGAGGCCTGTCTCCTGGCAAGGATCCTCGGCAACTAATGTTGGTTGAGGTGTAGCCCCTGAGCGTGGAGGCCATTGTCTTGTCCTTTTTACCTCATCTCCTCTGCAGTGCAGTAATGAGTGTGTTCCTTCTAATGGTTCAGAGCATTCCTTTAGTAGGCGTGCATCCTTGCATGCCATCTCAGTCCTCCTAAAAGACAAAGAAAGTCATTTTCCCTGTCACGCGAGAGAGCTGGATAGCCTATTTGAAGACAGAGCTGCATTCTTTCAAAAGGGACCCAAGCACTGATTCAAGGTAACACCATGAAACGCACAATAGAGATAAGTAGGGCTATTGTGTCCTGGCGTCACGTGGAAATACAATGCTTTCCTTTCTCTGACAGAGGATCTCTCTCTCTGGTCCCTGCATGGCTGGGGACACTGTTAGTGAATTTTAGTCCTAGAGAAGCTGCGTAGAGACAGACAGAACTGTCTTTCTGACCGTGACTGTAAGCACTGTGGGCGCCTTGAAAAGAGCTTTCAGCCTTCCTGAGACCTCAGGAGCAGTCAAGATCACTGCATGGCCCTGTTCAGCCTGAGGGGAGCCAAGGCCAAGTCAGCCCTCTTTCTCCAACGTGAGATTGAGCCCAGCTCACTTGAATTAAATAGCAGGATGTAGTCTGGCCCGTCGTAAGGGAGCCCGGAGACATGGCAGCAGTGGCTGTTTATAATCTCATAGCTTTGATAGATCCAGCTTTCTGAAAATTAGGTGGCATAGGAGAAACGCTACTTTTAAAGCTGTTCCATCTGGTCCCTACCGACTCATCCTTATCAGCCTCCATTACTGTTGTCACTGACCACAGTAGCTCTCGTTTACAGGATAAATTCTAAACGACTGATCTAAACGGCGGTACAGCCAAGACTCAGGAGCAGCTTTGTAGAGATCTCCAAAGAAATGGACCCAGTTATTTCTTAGGTAGGACCATGTGATTACGCTCTTTTAGCCTATCTCTTGAGACGGGTTTCTCACGCACTGATCTCGGCCTGATTGGCTGTGCAATGTCGCCTTAGCTCTCTTCACCTCTGCTCTGCTGCGGCACGGCCCTACCACACCTCCAAGTGCTAGAGACGCGCGCTCCGTGAAAGTGCCTCCACCGCTTGTTCTCAGACTGACTGTGGAGCAGCACTGGACCCGAGACCGCACGCTCTAGGAAAGTACCATTGTAGAGGGCAGACAGAAGGAAGCCAAGGAAGCATAGCCAACCTGGGGAGTGAGAACAAGGACATGTTGTTCCTCTGTGGCTGAGCATCCATTAAAACTTTCTCTCCCAGTCTAGCTGAAAGTGTGCGTAGGCAGCCGCTCTGTCTGGCTGGAGCTCAGGCCGAGGGCTCTTCTCAGTAGTAAAGGAAATGGGCACATCTGTTGTCCCTTCCTCTTCACTGCAGATGCTGGTGCAGCCCCTGCTTCCGTGCCTTCCAACCTGCCTCCTTTCAGCCCCGCAACAGATGCTCCAGGCCGTGACCGCAGCTGGAGCAGGGTGTGCCTTCCTCTCTCCTGGTGCTCTGGGCGTGCCAGCAGCAGCTGCACGGTTAGAGCAGACGCAGCGTCTGCCCAGAGCTTTCCACTGGAGGCCATCTTGCAGGCCTTGTGAAGGAAGGGCAAAGGCAAGACAGCCCCGAATGCAGGGAGGAGTGTAAGCAGACAAAGAGACCAGGGGCTGTGAGCTGCCCGTCGTGCTCAGGGTGTTCAGTGGGTCCCTTTCGAAAGGAGCTGCCAACACTTCAGTCAAACCTCCTCGATCTCTAAAGGTGCTGCAGAAACGTGTGTGTAAACATACACAGTGCGAGAGTACCTCTCCCATCTTAGAACTTCAGATCTCAGCAGCTTATTGCAAGCGAGCTGCAAATCAAAAGTGATTTTTAACAATGATCAATTAACTTGGTGAGACAAAAATGTCCCCACCCTTGAAAACTCATCTGCGATGGTAGCTGGATCTCACTGATGCCCTCTTAGCCTGACCATTCTATGAACGATGATTCTGAAAGAAGAAATGATCAGAATTGGGTCAAGCTCAAAGAACAATGAGAGTGGGAGGTGACCACGTACTCACGCTGGAGGAGCTTGTTGGGAAATGTCCGTACCATGGCCACTTTCTGCAGGAACAAAGAGGAAGCCACTCAAACCATAACAGGAAAGACAACACCGTCTTTCAGAACCATTTGTAGGGTAGAAAGAGACACTCATATACTATCTGTACATGGCAGACACGAAATTAGAGAGAAAAACATCTCATGACCCTGGATGGCTGAGGTGAAGATCATGCCAGGGTTTGGTGTCTCAACTGAGGAGTGGGTGTAAGCACATTTGAGTCTTTTATCTGTCATTACTCATTTGATGGGATGCTCTATGACAGCTCAGTGGGTAAAGGCATTTTTCTGCCAAACCATGACAACAACCTGAGGTTGATACTAAAACCACGACATGGTGTTGGAAGAAACATACACCACACTTATCCCCAGGAACTCCTGGCCAAGGGAAAGACAGTTCAGCTTCTACAAGTTGTTCCCCTGGCTTCCAGCATATATCTTGGTGGACACACTCATGCCCACACACATAAAACAAACAACATAACAAATGCAAATATCTAAGATTGTAATTTTTACCCTGTGTTTTGAGTGAACGGCAATCACCTATGCAACATTAAATTTTTATTGTGCATAGTAGGAGAGATGGCTCAGTGGTTAAGACTCATGGGTCGCTTCGCAGGAGGACCGACGGCGTGGTTCAGACAGTGTCCAGAATGTCTTCACTCTATGGGTACCTACACTCACATACACAAACATATAAAAGTATTCAAATGTACATATACCTAAAATATGTTCTAAAATTCTCTTGTGGGCATTGGTGTTTAGCCTGGATGTATGGTTGAGTAAGGGTGTTGGGTCTCCTGGAATGTGGGAGCTCACTGGCGCTGGGATCTGCCATGTGGGTGCTGAATTGAACCAGATCCTTCCTGGGAAAGTAGCCAGTGTTCTTAACTGCTGAGCTCTCTCTCCAGCCCCAACCTATGCATAATTTAAAACCAGATATTTTTAAAGTTTCTTATTATGGACGAGAAATAATGGATATGGCAGTACGTTGACCTAAGAAGTGTGGTGAAATCGCATATGTTATCTCATAGTAATAAAGCCTATCACAATTCCTTGGCCTTTGCTTATGTGCCATGACGGACGCCAACAAACTTACTGACAGATTTTAAAACTCACTGTCGGGGTTGGGGAATTAGCTCAGTGGTAGAGTGCTATGCCTACAAGCGATGGCCCGTTCTCGTCCCCAGCCCACACACACATAAACTCACTGTCTCTACTAGGCTGCTGTAAAACACTGGTATGGCAGCGTAGCACCTTTCTTACCCTTGCAGTTGGGAGGCAAGAGGTGCCCAGCGCCAGCCTGGTCTACTACTGCTGCTCATCCAGGGCTGCTGAGTATGCTAATCTCAAAACAAACATAAAAAGAAAGCAGGGAGAAAAGAGGTTGGGGGATTTAGCTCAGCAGAGCCGCTTGCCTAGCAAGCGCTTTAGGCGTGCAAGGTTTGGTTCCCAGCTCCGAGAGAGAAAAGAGAGCAAGAAAAAGATGACAATAAGCATGTTTTAAAAATTTGGGTCTGAGAGACGTGACCAGTGGTTCCGAGCACTGGTTGTTCTTCCAGAGGACCTCGAGTTCACTTCCCAGCATCCACATGGCAGCTCACAACCATCTGTAACCACAGCTCCAAGGGATCAGACATCCTCCTTTGGACTCTGGGAGAGTCCATGAACCTCCATACATACACACACCTATACATAATTAAAATAGTTATTAATTTAAAAAAGCAGGCTGGAGAGATGGCTAAGAGCACTGACTGCTCTTCCAGAGGTCCTGAGTTCAATTCCCTGTGCCAAACTCATGTGTGGCTTTCCACAACCATCTGTAAAGGGATCTGATTGCCCTCTGTGTGTCTGAAGACAGCTGCAGTGCACGAAGTATGGAAGAGCTAGGTGAAGCCACATGTCCCTTGGGTGGAGTCTCAACTCGCAGCTTTGCATCTGAATTTCCCATGGATCTTAAAGGGGGAAAATGCAAATGCCGGGTCATCTCTACTGCGAGCGGAACAAACCGAATCTAGGGCTTGGCCCCACACCGCTGTGTGGGTCCTCTATCAGCTCTGCTATGGTTTGAATGTATAGTTGTGAAATCCCCATCTTGTGTAAACTCGCCAATGAGCATCTTGCTTACCTTGATCTAAGCATTTGGAATATGTACTTTGCAGGATAGCACTGGGCAGCTGGAGGAGTGACCTGAGGAACACTAAGCATGGTGATGGCCCGGCCACCTGCGAATACTAGGATCTGCTCTAATGTCAAAATGGCTCTTGGACATTTGAGGATAGCAGCTTGTACTGTATGGGCTGTGTCAGCCTGTCAGGGATTCCACGCCCTTTTTCCTCGAAAGCACCACTATCCAGTCCCATAGTCCTTGCTGAGCCCTCAGTCCTGCTATGGACTGAATATATCCTAGCTTCTCTCTTTGCTAGTCCGAGCAGTCTAGGAACCCTCTGCCAGGCACGTTTAAAAAGGCAGTGTGGGCTTCTAGGAAGACAAAGTGCTGAGTCTATCAGACTTTGTAAAATAGGGGTTGCTGAGGAGATGGCTTGAAGGCTGGTTAAGAGCAGCACATCCTTCTCTTACAGAGGACCTGAGTCATGCTCGGCACCTCACAGTCAGGTGGCCCACAACTGCCTATAACTCCAGTCCACGGGAATCCAATGCTCTGGTCTCCCTGGCATCTGCGTACTCACTCTGCAAACCAGCACACATCTGTACACAATTAAAAGTGTCATATAAAAATGAATCTTTTAAAAATATATACATGATTTACACAGGCGCGCAAAGTGATCCAAGCTGGAGTTTTCCTCAGGGTTCCTGTTCTAGTGCACAGCTGAAGTGACAACCTTATCTTGTGTATGAAAAAGGAAAATAAGGAACTGTGGTGCAGTTTTCTTTGACTGACCACTGTGTGTCAATTGTTTGTGTCACGGCAACCACAGACCATAACTCTCTCAAGGCCAAGGATTTAAGAGGTGGCAGCTGGGACTGGAGATAACATGACTCAGCCGTTGTGCCAGGCGCTCTGGCAACCGAAAATGATTACAAGGAGCGGCAAGCTCTGCGTCCTAGCCTCAAATTTGGCCAGGAGAAGATGTGCCTAGTCCCGAACGTCAGACTTGATAGGCCAACGCTGGCTGATATTCACTGAAGGCCTCCTCTTTCTGAAGAGAGAAAGGAGGGAGAGTGGATGGGGGAGGGGAACGTCGAGGGAAAAACTACTTATTGAGCTATGTAGTTGATTAATTAATACTAATTAATTACTAAAATGACAGGCGGAGAAAGGGCTGCTCCTCCAATTCACATTCCCTCAGGTGAGTGGGGTAGACATTTCTAAACATTGAACACTTCATGAATTTGCATGCCATCCTTCCTTCCTGGCATGCCAAGGCTCTCATATCCTTCGGGTTTGTCTACGCTTTGCTCATGAGAAGCCAAATACATTTATTTTTCTCCTCTGCCTGCCTACCAACTCTGCTTAAAACGAGGGTCCCCAGATTATTTCAATAGTAGTCTGTGACTTGACTCAGTGTTACAAATGTGATTAGAAAACTCATTATGAGGTTATGAGGCCGAGACATGTAGTGGTATATACCCTTATTCCCAGACTGAGATAAAAGACAGTGAGGAGTTAAAGGCCAGCCTGCAGCTACATACCAAAGGCCAGCCTGGGCTGTACGAGACCCTATCTAAAACCAAAGAACAAAACCCAACAAGCAACAACATAAAAGCCCTATTAAGCGCAGGAGGAAACAAGATAAGTGAGGGCGGCCCGGCTTCTGGTGCTGCTAAATCCAGGCTGGTGGGTGTTGTCTGAGGTTGTAGTCAAGAGATGGATTTGTTACTATGCACAAGAAAGGCACACACATCTCCACTGTGGGCTGCACTAAGCAGCCACTTTCTCTCGCTGGGTCTTTCGCTATCTTTGCAATTAAGGTGTTAATTAGGGAAAGTGCTTCTCCCTCAGAGCTTTGTGGATCCTAATTGTCAAAAATGGGTGTGTAATGTGGCCAAGGGAGGCTGTATAAGCTTTTCCTGCAGGAAACCAATTTGCGACGGGATAGGCTTCGTGACAATAAACAACAACACTGATAAGCTGAGAGCGAGAGAAACTCTATGTGTGCATACGAATCTCCAACACAGAGCGAGTGTTAGTGGCCTCCAGTCTTGTGACAAGATCGTCAGAATGTTCTGGGCACCTCTAAAAATGAAAGGGGGGCTGAAAGGTTAATTTCTTTAAACAAAACTAGGAAGCTGGTTCCTGGAGAGCTTTTTCTCTGTTGGATTTACAGGGAAGCTGCTGGAAGGCGAAAGAGGCACGATTTAGCTCCAGCGGGTTACATCTCAGGGCTGAATCCACTTCCCAATCCCAGTTATTTGCTCCCTCCTAGAACTCCTTGGTCTCTACAGCAACTCCAAAGTCTCATCCGCTGGGCTGTCCCTTGAAAAGGAGGAGGAGGAGGAGGAGGAAGAGGAGGAAGGGGCTTCGTAAGGAAGCTCATTAAGAAAACATCCTGCAAGGTAGGGGAAAGTTTCAAGAAACACTGGAGGAAAGCGTGTGGTATCTACGTAAAGAAAACCTAGAAAGTCATTCTAGAAGAAAGCACCACCAGTTCCAGCCATGTAATGCTGCTGCTCATCGATGCCTAAGAGGAGAATGCACTTGGCTTATTCACAGCTTACTCCTGAACCACACCTACCACCGCTATAGAATGTCTTCAAGGCTTCAATGTCATAGTCCGTAGCAATCCTCGCTCTCTCCAGTAGGAAGGCCACTGTAGCTGGGAGCAAACTGCAGTGCTGGAGGAGGAGCAGGAGGAGCTCTCTAAGATCACAGCTTTCCTACCTACAGCTCAGGCCTCATAGTGACAGGTGACCCAGGTGCAGAGGAGGCTCAAACGAAGGTGCTAAATCTGGTCATCGCTCGCTGTGAGCTGAAATCAAAACCTGTTTCTCCACCATACCCCGCCAGTACCCAGCCATAGAACCTCACTGTAGATGTCTAAAAATATACAGTCACTGCCGAGGACAAGCTAGTGCTCCAGACACCATTCTCCCATCCCCCTCTGATAGAGCTGAGTCACAAAACGACGGGCGTCTCTCATGGGCACGTTTCCTTCCTCTCTCTTCAATCCCGTATTGCCATTTCTCCCACCCGAGAGGAAGGAACAAAGTTTGATGTAGTATCCCTTCTAGACACGCATAGAACTTACACCCTTTAGTCCTCCACTCCGTGGGTAAAATTAGATGCGTGTGACCATTCCCGTGATTTTGTATAATGCACCCCCTGCCCATTTCATGACCTTTCACGTCCGTAGCTTATAGAAAGTGATTAATGATAACGGCAGTGATTGGTTTTAAGGGTTTTCCTAAAATAATAATAATTATAATAATAATCATAAAAGGGATCTCTAGACTTTAGGCTTTCAGCTTATCCAGGTCCACTTAATTAGGGAGGATTACCTTAAATGATGTAGCATTTCACCTTAAATTTAGAGACACGGTGATAGTTGCCCTACTCTGTGCTTAAGCTGACCTTAGACCTCGTATCGTAAGTAGAGTGAGTGAGTGAGTGCTCTGAAGGGAAAGAACAAGGTCTCCTCTGTGTTGGTTTCTACGTAGTGGTGTAGAATTAGCTTTCTCATACCCTTGCCCTAGGATCTACATAATTCCCTTCCCTTTAGGGTAGTATGCTACGTATAGGACATTTTATCACCAGACACAACGCTACTGCCCAAAAGTGAAAAACACACACTTCTGGTCAATCAACACCACCAGCAAATATTTAGAAAGGGAAAGGAAGGAAGGAAGGAAGGAAGGAAGGAAGGAAGGAAGGAAGGAAGACAGACAAGGAATCTTTCTCTCAAGAGTCCTTCCTAACAGGGTTAAGCATTGCTTCCAGCTGGTGGGTGTCCTCTGAAAGGTGAAAGGCAGAAGCATTATTCAGGGTCGGGAGGCATGCACTTCACCTCCAGAAGGCAGGCTGGAAAGAGTCAGGCTCTTTCAGTGCACTCCATCAGGCATCCACATGACCTGTCTGTCTTCCTCACGAGTGCCAAACTTGATGCAGGGTTTGCCCTTGTCTCTGCTCTACTCTACCTGCTTATAGGAACTGTCTGTCTGTCACTGTCTGTCGCCTACCCCATTGCAAGCTCTGTGCTGATAAGGACATGATGCTTCTCTACTGAATTCTACATTCTAGCACGGCTTCAATATAGCCTACATGGAACCGAAAGACAACTTCGCTTTTCTCACCCATCCCTCTTGACACTCCCACACACACACTTTACTGTAAAAGACATTAGTAATATTAAGAAATTAAAGTCATTAATCCTATGTGGTTCTTTGTCCTGTGGTCTTATTATTCTCTGAGGGTGGTGGCCATTTTGTCAGGTTGTCTGGCCCCACCACTTTTTTTATTTCGTTTTGATGAGTTTCACTAATCAAGATCTTGCTGAGGAGGCTGAGGGAGAATTGTATATTAGAGCTGCCTAGGCTACATACAAGCAATTCTATCCTCAAAACCAAGAGAGGACGGCTGAGGTGCTTGATCATTAAAAATATTTGCCTTGCAACCATAAGGACAGAGTTTGACCACCAGAGTCCCATGTTTAAAAGCAGCTGGGTGTCAATGGCTTATGGCTTTAATACCCACATTCTAGAGGCAGGGGGCAGACACATTTCTGAGTTTGAGGCCAACCTGGTCTAAGCAGTGAGTTTCAGGACCCTGTATCATGGGCAGAAGCCTGGATGATTGAAGCTAAAAATGGAATACCAGGAATGCTTTTTTTAATTGCTCAGACTCATGGTGTACCCTTATAACCTCTGGACTTGGGGGCGCTGAGTCTGGTGTGGATCCCTGGGGGCTTAGCCAGGCCTAACTACTTGAGAGCTCCAAACCATTGAGATGCTGCCTCAACCAAAAGGGTGGACATTGATGGATAACACAGAGTTGCCTTTTGGCCCCTCTATGCACATACCCATCTGCATGGGCGTGCACACAAACACACCAAAAACATTGTCTTGTAAGAGTGCTGATGTGGAATATGAGGCATTGTGTTAATCAGTGTAAAACCAGGATGCTGGAGCACCCTCTAATCACACACCTAGACATGGAGCACCCTCTATCATCACACCTAAGGGTGCTGGGCACCCCTCTAATCACACCTAGGGATGGGCACCCCCTAATCACACCCTATAGGGGACGGTGTGGAACCCCTCTCCTAGTCACACCTAGGGACGGTGGAGCACCCCTCTATCACACCTAGGGATGGAGCACCCTCTAATCACACCCCTAGGCATGTGGAGCACCTCCTAATCACACCTAGGGATGGCAGAGCACCCCTCTAATCACACCTAGGGATGCTGGAGCACCCTCTAACCACAATTTAGGGGTGGAGCACCCCTCTAATCTAGCAGTTGGGAGGTGATGGCAGGAAGATCCAAAGGTTCACAATAATCCCCAGTTATGAAGCAAGTTCAAAACCAGCATGTCTTACATGTAAAATTTCATCTCAAAAACAAAAAAACAGAGGACCTTGTGGAAATTAGATCAATGATTAAATTGCAGTAGAGAGAGGGCTGGAGAAAATGACTCAGTGGTTAAAAAGCACTGCCTGGTCCTGAGTTCAATTCCCAGCAACCACATGATGGCCCGCAACCATCTGTAATGGGATCCAATGTCCTCTTCTGGCGCATGGGTATACATGCAGATACAGTGCATAAATAAATCTTAAAAAAAAAATCAGAGCATTCCCATTAGGTTTTCCATATGCTACTTGAGTAGCACTTAACCTGTTGGGAACATTTTTGAGCAAATCTTTTATCCAGTTGTTACTTTATATGTAGATGGTTTCTAGAATACTGACTACTCATCCCATTACTCCCATGTTCTCTTATTATGCAGGGGCTAAAACGCACAACTGGATGCCCTTGAGAAAGGGCATTTTCAGAGTGCCTGGATGGACAGCAAAGAAATCAAACCAACCACTTAAATAAAATTTATTGACAATAAATAATTTTATACATTAAAAAGAACCCTTAACACAAAAAAAAAAATCAGGAGCAAGAGGTAACATGGACAGCATTCCGAACATTAACAGAAGAGAGGAGACAGGAGCAAGAGACAGCAACCTGCACAGCAACAGGGTTAAAAAAAATGAGTTCGGGGTTGGGATTTGGCTCAGTGGTAGAGCCGCTTGCCCACCAAGGAAGCACAAGGCCCTGGGTTCGGTCCCCAGCTCCAAAAAAAAAAAAGAACCAAAAAAAAAAAAATGAGTTCAACTGATACTGGGAAAACCTGCTGGCAGAGTGAGCAGTGATCCATCCCATGAGCCTTCCAGACTCCTTCAGATATCGGACCCTTCCATCCTCAGACCGCATAGGGCATGTGGGAGGCCAGAGGTCCATACCTCGTTTCCCTGGTCTTCTCCTTACTTTTTTGATACACGGCTACATTAGCCAGCCATCGAGCTGCCACATCCTCATACTTGTGTGGCAAGTGGCACCCTTGAGCCAATTCTTCCGGTTCTCTGTCTGCATCTTAAGACATGTATATGTTAATGCCTAATTAGTGTAATAGTCGTCAAATACCATAATAGACAGTAAATACAGAAGTATCTCTGCTTAAATCTCTCCTTTTTGTCTTTTTTTTTTTTTTTTTGAGCTGAGGACTGAACCTTGCATTGCTAGGCGAGGCGCTCTACTACTGTATCACTGAGCTAAATCCAATTCTAAACCCTCTTTTAATGTTTGTACTATACCTATTTTACAAAGCCAAGTAATTGAAGCCTGCAACATGGCAGGTTTCAGTCTGGATCCTTGCAGGCTGTCACACAGTAAGTGGCTGAGCTAGGATTTAGGTCTTCCTATGCGGCTCTCCAATGCTTGCTTCTTTTCCCAGTGAGCACGGTGATGCAAGCCTACAACCCCAGAGCTTAGGAGACTGTGGCAGCATTGCCATAGAGAGGAGAAATCTTTTTAAATCCCTTTTTCTTCCTCACCAGGGTTCGCCAAAGCCCTGCACTGAACCCAAGGCAGTACCAAGTCCCAGGCAATCTGCTCCATGTGGACTTCTCAGCTTCTGCCTCCATGGCAGTGAGGCAGTTGAAACCCAACTCTGTCCAGTGTGCTGGCAGCACATGCCTGTCGCTCCACAGCTGGGCCAGTCGAGGAGGAAGATCAAGAACTCAGGAGCATCACTGGCTACTGTGTCAGTTGGTATTCCATTGCCGTGAAGAGATTACACTCAAGGCAGCCTCACAAAAGAAAGTTTCAATTGAGGGCTGCCTTGACAGGTTCAGAGGGTCAGTGTATTATCATCATGCTGAGAAGTGACACACGGGCAGACATGGTGCTAGAGGAGTTGCCGAGAGCTACACCTGATGTGCTGAGACACACTGTGGGCTTTTGAAACTACAGCCCATCCCTAGTGACACACTTTCTCCAATAAGGCCACACCTCCTCAACTTTCTAATAGTGATAATCTCTGGTGACCAAACATTCCAATCTATGAGCCTACAGGGGCCATACTTATTCAACCCATCATAGCTACAGCTGCATAGCGAGTTTGAGGCCAGCCTTGGCTACATGAAATTTCATCTCAATAACATCAACAAAACAAAACAAACAGAAAATCGTCTCTGATCAGGTACAGGTGATATATACAAACATCCCAGCATTTGGGAGGCTGAGGCAGGACGATTTCAAGATCAACAAGCTAGCCTGGGGGTACACAAACAAACCTTAGCCCCAAATTTTACATTAGAGGGCGGAGATTTAGCACAGTGATAGAGTGCTTGCCTAGCAAGTGCAAGACCCTGGGTTCAGTCCTCTGCTCTGATAAAAATAGGCTGTGATTTAGCTCGTAGGTAGAGCGCTTGCCTCAGCAAGCTAGTGCCCTGTTCGTCCCTCAAGCTCGAGGAGTAAGGAGATAAAACTAAAGAATGAAAAAGAAAAAGAAGAAAAGCAATAGTGAAAACAGGGCCAGGGTTCTGAACCCATTCAACCGTGGGCTGCTTATTTCCTGTTAAAGAACAAGACAGCTATGGGTGCTCACTTTCTGGTAGATGACAAGCAGGACTCTTACAGCTCTGCCAGCAAGTGCTACTCTTCTTCACCAAAGGACCTGGGAGAGGGAGGAACGATCAACCAATTCGTTCTGGGGCCAGAGAGATGGCTCTCCAGTGATTAAGAGCACTGACTCGCTCTCTCCAGAGTTCCTGGAGTTCAATTCCAGCACCCACATGGTGGCTCACAACCATCTGTAATGGGATCCGATGCCTCCTTCTGGTGTGTCTGAAGACAGCGGCAGTGTACTCACACAAGAGCAAAAGAAAATACATAAATCTTTCTTTTTATCCATTGTTCTGCACTCGACCAAAGAGGGCTGGGGTATATGAGCTCAAACAACTGTCTCAAGCTCAAATTAGCTTCAGGATTAATTAGCTCAAGCAAATAGTCATTGTGATGAAGGCTCTTAGATTTTTACCTGTGAGCTCACTGCTAGTGCTCAAAACCATTTGGCTTAAAGGCAAACGTGGAAAAAGGTGTTATTATGTACTAAGAGTCCTAGAGGGAACCAGAGGAGACCACTCTCTGCCCACAGCCTCTGACTCTAAGAAGAAAACACCTCACAGTTATCAGGGTCCCTCTCAAGACAGGGTCCCGTGAAGTAGGGGCAGGCCTCTTCTGGTTGCTGCCTCAGAAAGCTAAAACCCAGCGCCAAGAATGACTTCAGGCCCGGACCAAAGCAAGACCAACTTTTCTGCTCCAAGTGACCTGCCTGGTGGACTCCAGGAGACACGCCACAGAAACAGCTAAAAGACAATGGGCAGGAATGCTACACTTGAAAGCTGAACACCTGCTCCCACAACTAGGTGAAAGAAAACAGGAAAAACAGGCTCCATAGCACTCCTGACACACAGTCCCAGTAGTGACAGTCTAGCTTTACTGTCAGAAATAGCAGGAACAAGGCAGTAACACTGTGAGACAAAGCTCACAAGTGGCAAGAGGTGCCGAGAAC